>NC_092254.1:18583738-18631238 GCF_036320965.1 Panulirus ornatus
TGTTAATCTTACTTCTTTCTCCCACCACTCACTACCCTTTGTAATCTGCCCATCTCCCATACTTCTCATGCCACAAGCATCTTTTGCACAAGCCATCACTGCTTCCCTAAATATATCCCATTCCTCCCATCCCATCCCACTCCCCTTATATATATATATATATATATATATATATATATATATATATATATATATATATATATATATATATATATATATATATATCTTTTTTTTATTTTGCTTTGTCCCTGTCTCCCGCTTTAGCGAGGTAGCGCAAGGGAACAGACGAAAGAATGGCCCAACCCACCCACATACACATGTACATACATACACGTCCACACATGCAAATATGCATACCTATACATCTCAACGTATACATATATATACACACACAGTCATATACATATATACACATGTACATAATTCATACTGTCTCCATTTATTTATTCCCATCGCCACCTCGCCACACATGGAATAACAACCTCCTCCCTCGTCATGTGTGCGAGGTAGCGCTAGGAAAAGACAACAAAGGCCCCATTCGTTCACCCTCAGTCTCTAGCTGTCATGTAATAATGCACCAAAACCACAGCTCCCTTTCCACATCCAGGCCCCACACAACTTTTCATGGTTTACTCCAGACGTTTCACAGACCCTGGTTCAATCCATTGACAGCACGTCGACCCCGGTATACGACATCGTTCCAATTCACTCTATTCCTTGCACGCCTTTCACCCTCCTGCATGTTTAGGCCCCGATCACTCAAAATCTTTTTCTCTCCATCTTTCCACCTCCAATTTGGTCTCCCACTTCTCCTCGTTCCCTCCACCTCTGACATATATATCCTCTTGGTCAATCTTTCCTCACTCATTCTCTCCATGTGACCACACCATTTCAAATCACCTTCTGCTCTCTCAACCATACTCTTTATTTCCACATATCTCTCTTACCCTTACATTACTTACTCGATCAAATCACTTCACATCACATATTGTCTTCAAACATCTCATTTCCAGCACATCCACCCTCCTGCGCACAACTCTATCCATAGCCCACGTCTCGCAACCGTACAACATTGTTGGAACCACTATTCCTTCAAACATTCCCATTTCTGCTTTCCGAGATAATGTTCTCGACTTCCAAACATTCTTCAAGGCTCCCAGAATTTTCGCCCCCTCCCCCACCCTATGATTCACTTCCGCTTCCATGCTTCCATCCCCTGCCAGATGCACTCCCATATATCTAAAACACTTCACTTCCTCCAGTTTTTCTCCATTGAAACTTACCTCCCAATTGACTTGACCCTCAACCCTATTGTACCTAATAACCTTGCTCTTATTCACATTTACTCTTAACTTTCTTCTTTCACACACTTTAGCAAACTCAGTCACCAGCTTCTGCAGTTTCTCACATGAATCAGCCACCAGCGCTGTATCATCAGCGAACAACAACTGACTCACTTCCCAAGCTCTCTCATCCACAACAGACTGCATACTTGCACCTCTTTCCAAAACTCTTGCATTCACCTCCCTAACAACCCTATCCATAAACAACTTAAACAACCATGGAGACATCACACACCCCTGCCGCAAACCTACATTCACTGAGAACCAATCACTTTCCTCTCTTCCTACACGTACACATCTTTACATCCACGACAAAAACTTTTCACTGCTTCTAACAACTTGCATCCCACACCATATATTCTTAATACCTTCCACAGACCATCTCTATCAACTCTATCATATGCCTTCTCCAGATCCATAGATGCTACATACAAATCCATTTGCTTTTCTAAGTATTTCTCACATACATTCTTCAAAGCAAACACCATATCCACACATCTTCTACCACTTCTGAAACCACACTGCTCTTCCCCAATCTGATGCTCTGTACATGCCTTCACCCTCTCAATCAATACCGTCCCATATCATTTAGCAGGAATACTCAACAAACTTATACCTCTGTAATTTGAGCTCTGACTCTTATCCCCTTTGCCTTTGTACAATGACACTATGCAAGCATTCCGCCAATCCTCTGGCACCTCACTATGAATCATACATTCATTAAAAAACCTAACCAACCAGTCAACAATACAGTCACCCCCTTTTTCAATAAATTCCACTGCAATACCATCCAAACCTGCTGCCTTGCCGGCTTTCATCTTCCGCAAAGCTTTTACTACCTCTTCTTTGTTTATCAAATCATTTTCCCTAACCCTCTCACTTTTCACACCACCTCAACCAAAACACCCTATATCTGCCACTCTATCATCAAACACATTCAACAAACCTTCAAAATACTCATTCTATCTCCTTCTCACATCACCACTACTTGTTATCACCTCCCCATTAGCCCCCTTCACTGAAGTTCCCATTTGCTCCCTCGTCTTACGCACTTTATTTACCTCCTTCCAAAACACCTTTTTATTCTACCTAAAATTTAATGATAGTCTCTCACCCCAACTCTCATTTGCCCTCTTTTTCACCTCTTGCACCTTTCTCTTGACCTCCTGCCTCTTTCTTTTATACATCTCCCACGCATCAGGCATATACATATATACACGTGCACATAATTCATACTGTCTGCCTTCATTCATTCCCATCGCCACCACGCCACACATGAAATAACCACACCCTAGCCCCAAATGTGGGCGAGGTAGCGCTGGGAAAAGACAACAAAGGCCACTTTCCTTCAGATTCAGTTTCTAGCTGTCATGTAATAATGCAACGAAACCACAGCTCCCTTTCCACATTGAGGCCCTAGAGAACTTTCCATGGTTTCCCCCAGACGCTTCACATGCCCTGGTTCAATCTATTGACAGCACGTCGACTCCGGTATACTACATCGTCCCAATTCACTCTATTCCTTGCACGCCTTTCACCCTCCCGCATGTTCAGTCCCCGATCACTCATAATCATTTCCTCTCCATCTTTCCACCTCCAATTTGGTCTCCCACTTCTCCTCGTTCCCTCCACCTCTGACATATAATTCCTCTTGGTCATTCTTTCCTCACTCGTTCTCTCCATGTAACCAAACCATTTCAAAACACCCTCTTCTGCTCTCTCAACCACTCTCTTTTCATTACTATACCTCTCTCTAACCCTATTATTACTTACTCGATCAAACCACCTCACACCAAATATTCTCCTCAAAACATCTCATTTCCAGCACATCCACCCTCTTCCGAACAACTCTATCCATAGCCCACGCCTCGCAACCATATAACATTGTTGGAACCCCCATTCCTTCGAACATACCCATTTTTGCTTTCCGAGATAATGTTCTCGACTTCCACACATTCTTCAACGCACTGAGAACTTTCGCCCCCTCCCCCCCATAGGAGTCATTTCCTCTTCCATGGTTCCTTCCGCTACAAAATCCACTCCCAGATATCTAAAACACTTCACTTCTTCCAGTTTTTTCCATTCAAACTTACCTCCCGATTGACTTGTCCCTCAACCCTACTGTACCAAATAACCTTGCTCTTATTCACATATACTCTCAGTTTCTTCTTTCAAACACTTTACCAAATTCAGTCACCAACTTCTGCAGTTTCTCACACGAATCAGCCACGAGCGCTGTATCATCAGCGAACAACAACTGACTCACTTCCCAGCTCTCTCATCCACAACAGACTGCATACTTGCCCCTCTTGCCAAAATTCTTACATTCGCCTCTCTAACAACCTCATACATAAACAAATTGAACAGCCATGGAGACATCACACACGCCTACCGCAAACCTATATTCATTGAGAACCAATCATTTTCCTTTCTTCCTACACGTATACATGCCTTACATCCTCGATAAAAACTTTTCACTGCTTCTAACAACTTGCATCCCACACCATATATTCTTAATACCTTCCACAGACCATCTCTATCAACTCTATCATATGCCTTCTCCAGATCCATAGATGCTACATACAAATCCATTTGCTTTTCTAAGTATTTCTCACATACATTCTTCAAAGCAAACACCATATCCACACATCTTCTACCACTTCTGAAACCACACTGCTCTTCCCCAATCTGATGCTCTGTACATGCCTTCACCCTCTCAATCAATACCGTCCCATATCATTTAGCAGGAATACTCAACAAACTTATACCTCTGTAATTTGAGCTCTGACTCTTATCCCCTTTGCCTTTGTACAATGACACTATGCAAGCATTCCGCCAATCCTCTGGCACCTCACTATGAATCATACATTCATTAAAAAACCTAACCAACCAGTCAACAATACAGTCACCCCCTTTTTCAATAAATTCCACTGCAATACCATCCAAACCTGCTGCCTTGCCGGCTTTCATCTTCCGCAAAGCTTTTACTACCTCTTCTTTGTTTATCAAATCATTTTCCCTAACCCTCTCACTTTTCACACCACCTCAACCAAAACACCCTATATCTGCCACTCTATCATCAAACACATTCAACAAACCTTCAAAATACTCATTCTATCTCCTTCTCACATCACCACTACTTGTTATCACCTCCCCATTAGCCCCCTTCACTGAAGTTCCCATTTGCTCCCTCGTCTTACGCACTTTATTTACCTCCTTCCAAAACACCTTTTTATTCTACCTAAAATTTAATGATAGTCTCTCACCCCAACTCTCATTTGCCCTCTTTTTCACCTCTTGCACCTTTCTCTTGACCTCCTGCCTCTTTCTTTTATACATCTCCCACGCATCAGGCATATACATATATACACGTGCACATAATTCATACTGTCTGCCTTCATTCATTCCCATCGCCACCACGCCACACATGAAATAACCACACCCTAGCCCCAAATGTGGGCGAGGTAGCGCTGGGAAAAGACAACAAAGGCCACTTTCCTTCAGATTCAGTTTCTAGCTGTCATGTAATAATGCAACGAAACCACAGCTCCCTTTCCACATTGAGGCCCTAGAGAACTTTCCATGGTTTCCCCCAGACGCTTCACATGCCCTGGTTCAATCTATTGACAGCACGTCGACTCCGGTATACTACATCGTCCCAATTCACTCTATTCCTTGCACGCCTTTCACCCTCCCGCATGTTCAGTCCCCGATCACTCATAATCATTTCCTCTCCATCTTTCCACCTCCAATTTGGTCTCCCACTTCTCCTCGTTCCCTCCACCTCTGACATATAATTCCTCTTGGTCATTCTTTCCTCACTCGTTCTCTCCATGTAACCAAACCATTTCAAAACACCCTCTTCTGCTCTCTCAACCACTCTCTTTTCATTACTATACCTCTCTCTAACCCTATTATTACTTACTCGATCAAACCACCTCACACCAAATATTCTCCTCAAACATCTCATTTCCAGCACATCCACCCTCTTCCGAACAACTCTATCCATAGCCCACGCCTCGCAACCATATAACATTGTTGGAACCCCCATTCCTTCGAACATACCCATTTTTGCTTTCCGAGATAATGTTCTCGACTTCCACACATTCTTCAACGCACTGAGAACTTTCGCCCCCTCCCCCCCATAGGAGTCATTTCCTCTTCCATGGTTCCTTCCGCTACAAAATCCACTCCCAGATATCTAAAACACTTCACTTCTTCCAGTTTTTTCCATTCAAACTTACCTCCCGATTGACTTGTCCCTCAACCCTACTGTACCAAATAACCTTGCTCTTATTCACATATACTCTCAGTTTCTTCTTTCAAACACTTTACCAAATTCAGTCACCAACTTCTGCAGTTTCTCACACGAATCAGCCACGAGCGCTGTATCATCAGCGAACAACAACTGACTCACTTCCCAGCTCTCTCATCCACAACAGACTGCATACTTGCCCCTCTTGCCAAAATTCTTACATTCGCCTCTCTAACAACCTCATACATAAACAAATTGAACAGCCATGGAGACATCACACACGCCTACCGCAAACCTATATTCATTGAGAACCAATCATTTTCCTTTCTTCCTACACGTATACATGCCTTACATCCTCGATAAAAACTTTTCACTGCTTCTAACAACTTGCATCCCACACCATATATTCTTAATACCTTCCACAGACCATCTCTATCAACTCTATCATATGCCTTCTCCAGATCCATAGATGCTACATACAAATCCATTTGCTTTTCTAAGTATTTCTCACATACATTCTTCAAAGCAAACACCATATCCACACATCTTCTACCACTTCTGAAACCACACTGCTCTTCCCCAATCTGATGCTCTGTACATGCCTTCACCCTCTCAATCAATACCGTCCCATATCATTTAGCAGGAATACTCAACAAACTTATACCTCTGTAATTTGAGCTCTGACTCTTATCCCCTTTGCCTTTGTACAATGACACTATGCAAGCATTCCGCCAATCCTCTGGCACCTCACTATGAATCATACATTCATTAAAAAACCTTACCAACCAGTCAACAATACAGTCACCCCCTTTTTCAATAAATTCCACTGCAATACCATCCAAACCTGCTGCCTTGCCGGCTTTCATCTTCCGCAAAGCTTTTACTACCTCTTCTTTGTTTATCAAATCATTTTCCCTAACCCTCTCACTTTTCACACCACCTCAACCAAAACACCCTATATCTGCCACTCTATCATCAAACACATTCAACAAACCTTCAAAATACTCATTCTATCTCCTTCTCACATCACCACTACTTGTTATCACCTCCCCATTAGCCCCCTTCACTGAAGTTCCCATTTGCTCCCTCGTCTTACGCACTTTATTTACCTCCTTCCAAAACACCTTTTTATTCTACCTAAAATTTAATGATAGTCTCTCACCCCAACTCTCATTTGCCCTCTTTTTCACCTCTTGCACCTTTCTCTTGACCTCCTGCCTCTTTCTTTTATACATCTCCCACGCATCAGGCATATACATATATACACGTGCACATAATTCATACTGTCTGCCTTCATTCATTCCCATCGCCACCACGCCACACATGAAATAACCACACCCTAGCCCCAAATGTGGGCGAGGTAGCGCTGGGAAAAGACAACAAAGGCCACTTTCCTTCAGATTCAGTTTCTAGCTGTCATGTAATAATGCAACGAAACCACAGCTCCCTTTCCACATTGAGGCCCTAGAGAACTTTCCATGGTTTCCCCCAGACGCTTCACATGCCCTGGTTCAATCTATTGACAGCACGTCGACTCCGGTATACTACATCGTCCCAATTCACTCTATTCCTTGCACGCCTTTCACCCTCCCGCATGTTCAGTCCCCGATCACTCATAATCATTTCCTCTCCATCTTTCCACCTCCAATTTGGTCTCCCACTTCTCCTCGTTCCCTCCACCTCTGACATATAATTCCTCTTGGTCATTCTTTCCTCACTCGTTCTCTCCATGTAACCAAACCATTTCAAAACACCCTCTTCTGCTCTCTCAACCACTCTCTTTTCATTACTATACCTCTCTCTAACCCTATTATTACTTACTCGATCAAACCACCTCACACCAAATATTCTCCTCAAACATCTCATTTCCAGCACATCCACCCTCTTCCGAACAACTCTATCCATAGCCCACGCCTCGCAACCATATAACATTGTTGGAACCCCCATTCCTTCGAACATACCCATTTTTGCTTTCCGAGATAATGTTCTCGACTTCCACACATTCTTCAACGCACTGAGAACTTTCGCCCCCTCCCCCCCATAGGAGTCATTTCCTCTTCCATGGTTCCTTCCGCTACAAAATCCACTCCCAGATATCTAAAACACTTCACTTCTTCCAGTTTTTTCCATTCAAACTTACCTCCCGATTGACTTGTCCCTCAACCCTACTGTACCAAATAACCTTGCTCTTATTCACATATACTCTCAGTTTCTTCTTTCAAACACTTTACCAAATTCAGTCACCAACTTCTGCAGTTTCTCACACGAATCAGCCACGAGCGCTGTATCATCAGCGAACAACAACTGACTCACTTCCCAGCTCTCTCATCCACAACAGACTGCATACTTGCCCCTCTTGCCAAAATTCTTACATTCGCCTCTCTAACAACCTCATACATAAACAAATTGAACAGCCATGGAGACATCACACACGCCTACCGCAAACCTATATTCATTGAGAACCAATCATTTTCCTTTCTTCCTACACGTATACATGCCTTACATCCTCGATAAAAACTTTTCACTGCTTTTAACCACATGCTTCCCACACCATATATTCTTAATATATTCCACAGAGCATATCCATCAATTCTATCATATGCCTTCTCCAGATCCATAAAAAGTACATACAAATCCATTGGCTTTTTTCAATATTTCTCACATACATTCTTCAAAGCAAACACCTGATCCACACATCCTCTACCACTCCTGAAACCACACTGCTCTTCCCCAATCTGATGCTCTGTATATGACTTCACCCTCTCAATCAATACCCTCCCATATAATTTCCCAGGAATACTCAACAAACTTATACCTCTGAAATTTGAGCACTCACTTTTATCCCCTCTGCCTTTGTACAATCGCACTATGCAAGCATTCCACCATCCTCAGGCACCTCACCATGAGTCATACATACATTAAATAACCTTACCAACCAGTCAGCAATACAGTCACCCCCTTTTTAATAAATTCCAGTGCAATACCATCCAAACCCACTGCCTTACCGGCTTTCATCTTCCGCAAAGCTTTTACTACCGCTTCTGTGTTTACCAAATCATTTTCCCTGACCCTCTCACTTTGCACACCACCTCGACCAAAACACCCTATATCTGACACTCTATCATCAAACACAATCAACAAACATTCTCACATCACCACTACTTGTTGTCACCTCCCCATTTGCTCCCTTCACTGAAGTTCCCATTTGTTCCCTTGCCTTACGCACTTTATTTACCTCCTTCCAAAACATCTTTTTATTGTCCCTAAAATTCAATGATACTCTCACACCCCAACTCTTATTTGCCCTCTTTTTCACCTCTTGGCACCTTTCTCTTGACCTCCTGCCTCTTTCTTTTATACATCTCCCACTAATTTGCATTATTTCCCTGCAAAAATCGTCCAAAAGACTCCCTCTTCGCATTTGCTAATAATCTTACTTCTTCATCTCACCACTCACCATCCTTTCTAATCTGCCCACCTCCTACACTTCTCATACCACAAGCATCATTTGGGTAAGCCATCACTGCTTCCCTAAATACATCACATTCCTCCCCCACTCCCCTTACGTCCTTTGTTCTCACCTTATTTTGTTTTGTACTTAGTTTCTCCTGGTACTTCCTAACACAAGTCTCCTTCCCAAGCTCACTTACTCTCACCACTCTTTTCACCCCAACATTATCTCTTCTTTTCTGAAAACCTTTACAAACCTTCACCTTATCCTCCACAAGATAATGATCAGACTCTCATTTTCGCTCCTGTCAATTAACACGTAATCCAAAAACGCTCTCTGGCCATCTCTCGTACTTACATACATGTACTTATATACATATCTCTTTTTAAACTAGATATTTCCAATCACCAGTCCTTTTTCCGCACATAAATCTACAAGCTCATCACCATTTCCATTTACAATACTGAACACCCCATGTACACCAATTATTCCTTCAACTGCCACATTACTCACCTTTGCATTCAAATCACCCATCACTATAACAAGGGTCTCGTGCATCAAAAGTACTAACACTCTCACTCTGTTGCTCCCAAAACACTTGCCTCTCATGATCATTCTTCTCATGCCCAAGTGCATATGCACCTAAAAATCACCCATCTCTCTCCATCCACTTTCAGTTTTACCCATATCAATCTAGAGTTTACTTTCTTACACTCTATTACATACTCCCACCACTCCTGTTTCATGAGTAGCGCTACTCCTTCCCTTGCTTTTGTTCTCTCACTAACCCCTGCCTTAACCCCAAGACATTCCCATATCACTGTTCCCCTTTACCCTTGAGTTTCGTTTAACTCAGAGCCAAAACATCCTGGTTCCTTTCCTCAAACATACTACCTATCTCTTCTGATATTGGGTATATCCACACACATTTAGATACCCCAATATGAGCCTTCGAGGAGGATGAGCACTCCCTGCGTGACTCCTTTTTCTGTTTCCCCTTTTAGAAAGTTAAAATACAAAGAGGGGAGGGTTTCCAGCCCCCCGCTCCCTTCCCCTTTAGTCGCAGTCTACGACACGTGAGTAATGAGTTGGAAGTATTCTTCTTCCCCGATTCCCAGGGATATATATATATATATATATATATATATATATATATATATATATATATATATATATATATATATATATATATATATATATATATATATATATATTCTTTTTTTTTTTTTTGCTTTGTCGCTGTCTCCCGCGTTTGCGAGGTAGAGCAAAGGAAACAGACGAAAGAAATGGCCCAACCCAGCCCCATACACATGTATATACATACGCCCACACACGCAAATATATATACCTACACAGCTTTCCATGGTTTACCCCAGACGCTTCACATGCCCTGATTCAATCCACTGACAGCACGTCAACCCCGGCATTACCACATCGATCCAATTCACTCTATTCCTTGCCCTCCTTTCACCCTCCTGCATGTTCAGGCCCCGATCACACAAAATCTTTTTCACTCCATCTTTCCACCTCCAATTTGGTCTCCCTCTTCTCGTTCCCTCCACCTCCGACACATATATCCTCTTGGTCAATCTTTCCTCACTCATTCTCTCCATGTGCCCAAACCACTTCAAAACACCCTCCCTCTGCTCTCTCAACCACGCTCTTTTTATTTCACACATCTCTCTTACCCTCACGTTACTCACTCGATCAAACCACCTCACACCACACATTGTCCTCAAACATCTCATTTCCAGCACATCCATCCTCCTGCGCACAACTCCATCCATAGCCCACGCCTCGCAACCATACAACATTGTTGGAACCACTATTCCTTCAAACATACCCATTTTTGCTTTCCGAGATGATGTTCTCGACTTCCACACATTCTTCAGGCCCCCAGAATTTTCGCCCCCTCCCCCACCCTATGATCCACTTCCGCTTCCATGGTTCGATCCGCTGCCAGATCCACTCCCAGATATCTAAAACACTTCACTTCCTCCAGTTATTCTCCATTCAAACTCACCTCCCAATTGACTTGACCCTCAGCCCTACTGTACCTAATAACCTTGCTCTTATTCACATTTACTCTTAACTTTCTTCTTCCACACACTTTACCAAACTCAGTCACCAGCTTCTGCAGTTTCTCACATGAATCAGCCACCAGCGCTGTATCATCAGCGAACAACAACTGACTCACTTCCCAAGCTCTCTCTTCCCCAACAGACTTCATACTTGCCCCTCTTTCCAAAACTCTTACATTTACCTCCCTAACAACCCCATCCATAAACAAATTAAACAACCATGGAGACATCACACACCCCTGCGGCAAACCTACATTCACTGAGAACCAATCACTTTCCTCTCTTCCTACACGTACACATGCCTTACATCCTCGATAAAAACTTTTCACTGCTTCTAACAACTTTCCTCCCACACCATATATTCTTAATACCTTCCACAGAGCATCTCTATCAACTCTATCATATGCCTTCTCCAGATCCATAAATGCTACATACAAATCCATTTGTTTTTCTAAGTATTTCTCACATACATTCTTCAAAGCAAACATGTGATCCACACATCCTCTACCACTTCTGAAACCACACTGCTCTTCCCCAATCTGATGCTCTGTACATGCCTTCACCCTCTCAATCAATACCCTCCCATATAATTTACCAGGAATACTCAACAAACTTATACCTCTGTAATTTGAGAAGAAAGATCATGAGAGGCAAGTGTTTTGGGAGCAGCTGAATGAGTGTGTTAGTGGTTTTGATTCACGAGACCGGGTTATAGTAATGGGTGATTTGAATGCAAAGGTGAGTAATGTGGCAGTTGAGGGAATGATTGGTATACATGGGGTGTTGAGTGTTGTAAATGGAAATGGTGAAGAGCTTGTAGATTTATGTGCTGAAAAAGGACTGATGATTGGGAATACCTGGTTTAAAAAGCGAGATATACATAAGTATACCTATGTAAGTAGGAGAGATGGCCAGAGAGCGTTATTGGATTACGTGTTAATTGACAGGCGTGCGAAAGAGAGACTTTTGGATGTTAATGTGCTGAGAGGTGCAACTGGAGGGATGTCTGATCATTATCTTGTGGAGGCTAAGGTGAAGATTTGTATGGGTTTTCAGAAAAGAAGAGTGAATGTTGTGGTGAAGAGGGTGGTGAGAGTAAGTGAACTTGGGAAGGAGACCTGTGGGAGGAAGTACCAGCAGAGACTGAGTACAGAATGGAAAAAGGTGAGAACAATGGAAGTAAGGGGAGTGGGGGAGGAATGGGATGTATTTAGGGAATCAGTGATGGATTGCGCAAAAGATGCTTGTGGCATGAGAAGAGTGGGAGGTGGGTTGATTAGAAAGGGTAGTGAGTTGTTCGATGAAGAAGTAAGAGTATTAGTGAAAGAGAAGAGAGAGGCATTTGGACTATTTTTGCAGGGAAAAAATGCAATTGAGTGGGAGATGTATAAAAGAAAGAGACATGAGGTAAAGAGAAAGGTGCAAGAGGTGAAAAAAAGGGCAAATGAGAGTTGGGGTGAGAGAGTATCATTAAATTTTAGGGAGAATAAAAAGATGTTCTGGAAGGAGGTAAAAAAGTGCGTAAGACAAGGGAGCAAATGGGAACTTCAGTGAAGGGCGCAAATGGGGAGGTGATAACAAGTAGTGGTGATGTGAGAAGGAGATGGAGTGAGTATTTTGAGGGTTTGTTGAATGTGTTTGATGATAGAGTGGCAGATATAGGGTGTTTTGGTCGAGGTGGTGTGCAAAGTGAGAGGGTTAGGGAAAATTATTTGGTAAACAGAGAAGAGGTAATGAAAGCTTTGCGGAAGATGAAAGCCGGCAAGGCAGCAGGTTTGGATGGTATTGCGGTGGAATTTATTAAAAAAGGGGGTGACTGTATTGTTGACTTGTTGGTAAGGTTATTTAATGTATGTATGACTCATGGTGAGGTGCCTGAGGATTGGCGGAATGCGTGCATAGTGCCATTGTACAAAGGCAAAGGGGATACATATATATATATATATATATATATATATATATATATATATATATATATATATATATATATATATATATATATATATATATATACATATATATATCACTCCATCTTTCCACCTCCAATTAGGTCTCCCACTTCTCCTCGTTCCCTCCACCTCCGACACATATATCCTCTTGGCCAATATTTCCTCAATCATTCTCTCCATGTGCCCAAACCATTTCAAAACACCCTCTACTGCTCTCTCAACCACGCTCTTTTTATTTCCACACATCTCTCTTACCCTTACATAACTTACTCGATCAAACCATATCATACCACGTATTGTCCTCAAACATCTCATTTCCAGCACATCCACCCTCCTGCGCACAACTGTATCCATATATATATATATATATATATATATATATATATATATATATATATATATATATATATATATATATATATATATATATATATTATTTTTATCTTATTTTGCTTTGTGGCTGTCTCCCGCGTTTGTGAGGTAGCACAAGGAAACAGACGAAAGAAATGGCCCAACCCACCCCATGCACATGTATATACACACACGTCCACACACGCAAATATACATACCTATACATCTCAATGTACACATATATATTACACACACAGACACATACATATATACCCATGCACACAATTCACACTGTCTGCCTTTTTTCAATCCCATCGCCACCTCGCCACACATGGAATACCATCCCCCTCCCCCCTGATGTGTGCGGGGTAGCGCTAGGAAAAGACAACAAAGCCTCATTCGTTCACACACAGTCTCTAGCTGTCATTCAGTAATGCCCGAAACCACAGCTCCCTTTCCACATCCAGGCCCCACACAGCTTTCCATGGTTTACCCTAGACGCTTCACATGCCCTGATTCAATCCTCTGACAGCCCGTCAACCCCGATATACCACATCGATCCAATTCACTCTATTTCTTGCCCTCCTTTCACCCTCCAGCATGTTCAGGCCCCGATCATACAAAATCTTTTTCACTCCATCTTTCCACCTCCAATTTGGTCTCCAATTTCTCCTCGTTCCTTCCACCTCCGACACATATATCCTCTTGGTCAATCTTTCCTCACTCATTCTCTCCATGTGTCCAAACCATTTCAAAACACCCTCTTCTGCTCTCTCAACCACGCTCTTTTTATTTCCACACATCTCTCTTACTCTTACATTACGTACTCGATCAAACCACCTCACACCACATATTGTCCTCAAACATCTCATTTCCAGCACATCCACCCTCCTGCGCACAACTCTATCCATAGCCCACGCCTCGCAACCAGACAACATTGTTGGAACCACTATTCCTTCAAACATACTCATTTTTGCTTTCCGAGATAATGTTCTCGACTTCCACACATTCTTCAAGGCTTCCAGGATTTTCGCCCCCTCTCCCACCCTATGATTCACTTCCGCTTCCATGGTTCCATCCGCTGCCAGATCCACTCCCAGATATCTAAAACACTTTACTTCCTCCAGTTTTCCTCCATTCAAACTTACCTCCCAATTGACTTGACCCTCAACCCTACTGTACCTAATATCCTTGCTCTTATTCACATTTACTCTTAACTTTCTTCTTTCACACACTTTACCAAACTCTGTCACAAGCTTCTGCAGTTTCTCACATGAATCAGCCACCAGCGCTCTATCATCAGCGAACAACAACTGACTCACTTCCCAAGCTCTCTCATCCACAACAGACTTCATTTTTGCCCCTCTTTCCAAAACTCTTGCATTCAACTCCCTAACAACCCCATACATATATATATATATATATATATATATATATATATTTTGTTTTTTTTTTTGCTTTGTCGCTGTCTCCCGCGTTTGCGAGGTAGCGCAAGGAAACAGACGAAAGAAATGGCCCACCCCCCCCCATACACATGCATATACATACGTCCACACACGCAAATATACATACCTACACAGCTTTCCATGGCTTACCCCAGACGCTTCACATGCCTTGATTCAATCCACTGACAGCACGTCAACCCCGGTATACCACATCGCTCCAATTCACTCTATTCCTTGCCCTCCTTTCACCCTCCTGCATGTTCAGGCCCGATCACACAAAATCTTTTTCACTCCATCTTTCCACCTCCAATTTGGTCTCCCTCTTCTCCTTGTTCCCTCCACCTCCGACACATATATCCTCTTGGTCAATCTTTCCTCACTCATCCTCTCCATATGCCCAAACCACTTCAAAACACCCTCTTCTGCTCTCTCAACCACGCTCTTTTTATTTCCACACATTTCTCTTACCCTTACGTTACTCACTCGATCAAACCACCTCACACCACACATTGTCCTCAAACATCTCATTTCCAGCACATCCATCCTCCTGCGCACAACTCTATCCATAGCCCACGCCTCGCAACCATACAACATTGTTGGAACCACTATTCCTTCATACATACCAATTTTTGCTTTCCGAGATAATGTTCTCGACTTCCTCACATTCTTCAAGGCCCCCAGAATTTTCGCCCCCTCCCCCACCCTATGATCCACTTCCGCTTCCATGGTTCCATCCGCTGCCAGATCCACTCCCAGATATCTAAAACACTTCACTTTATCATTTTGCTTTGTCGCTGTCTCCCGCGTTAGCGAGGTAGCGCAAGGAAACAGACGAAAGAATGACTCAACCCACCCACATACACATATATATACATACCGTCACATATGCAGATACATACCTATATATATATATATATATATATATATATATATATATATATATATATATATATATATATATATATATATATATATATATATTATCCCTGGGGATAGGGGAGAAAGAATACTTCCCGCGTATTCCCTGCGTGTCGTAGAAGGCGACTAAAAGGGGAGGGAGTGGGTGGCTGGAAATCCTCCCCTCTCGTTTTTTTTTTAATTTTCCAAAAGAAGGAACAGAGAAGGGGGCCAGGTGAGGATTTTCCCTCTAAGGCCCAGACCTCTGTTCTTAACGCTACCTCGCAAACGCGGGAATGGCGAATAGTATGAAAAAAAAAAAAAATATATATACATATATATATATATATATATATATATATATATATATATATATTCTATTATTATCATTATTATTTTGCTTTGTCGCTGTCTCCGGCGTTCGCGAGGTAGCGCAAGAAAACAGACGAAAGAAATGGCCCAACCCATCCCCATACACATGTATATACATACACGTCCACACACGCAAATATACATACCTATACATCTCAATGTACACGTGCCTGCCTTTATTCATTTCCATCGCCACATCGCCACACATGGAATGCCATCCCCCTCCCCCGTCATGTGTGCGAGGTAGCGCTAGGAAAAGACAACAAAGGCCCCATTCGTCCACACTCAGTCTCTAGCTGTCATGTAATAATGCCCGAAACCACAGCCCCCTTTCCACATCCAGGCCCCACACAACTTTCCATGGTTTACCCCAGACGCTTCACATGCCCTGATTCAATCCACTGACAGCATGTCAACCCCGGTATACCACATCGATCCAATTCACTCAATACCTTGCCCGCCTTTCACCCTCCCGTATGTTCAGGCCACGATCACTCAAAATCTTTTTCACTCCATCTTTCCACCTCCAATTTGGTCTCCCACTTCTCCTCGTTCCCTCCACCTCCGACACATATATTCTCTTCGTCAATCTTTCCTCACTCATTCTCTCCATGTGCCCAAACCATTTCAAAACACCCTCTTCTGCTCTCTCAACCACTCTCTTTTATTTCCACACATCTCTCTTACCCTTACATTACTTACTTGATCAAACCACCTCACACCACATATTGTCCTCAAACATCTCATTTCCAGCACATCCACCCTCCTGCGCACAACTCTATCCATAGCCCACGCCTCGCAACCATACAACATTGTTGGAACCACTATTCCTTCAAACATACCCATTTTTGCTTTCCGAGATAATGTTCTCGACTTCCACACATTCTTCAAGGCTCCCAGGATTTTCGCCCCCTCCCCCACCCTATGATTCACTTCCGCTTCCATGGTTCCATCCGCTGCCAGATCCACTCCTAGATATCTAAAACACTTTACTTCCTCCAGTTTTTCTCCATTTAAACTTACCTCCAAATTGACTTGACCCTCAACCCTACTGTACCTAATAACCTTGCTCTTATTCACATTTACCCTTAACTTTCTTCTTTCACACACTTTACCAAACTCAGTCACCAGCTTCTGCAGTTTCTCACATGAATCAGCCACCAGCGATGTATCATCAACGAACAACTACTGACTCACTTCCCAAGCTCTCTCATCCACAATAGACTGCATACTTGCCCCTCTTTCCAAAACTCTTGCATTCACCTCCCTAACTACCCCATCCATAAACAAATTATATATATATATATATATATATATATATATATATATATATATATATATATATATATATATATATATATATATATATATATATATATATATATATATATATATATACATATATATTGGAAAGGATCACAATTTTGCGCGTAATCAAGATATTCCTATGAGTCCACGGGGAAAATGAAACCTGAAAAGTTCTCAAGTGCACTTTCGTGTAATAATCACATCATCAGGGGAGACACAAGAGAGGAATATAACAGTCAGTTGATATACATTGAAGAGACGAAGTTAGGACGCCATTTGGTAAACATGTGATTGTCCATCACTAATATTAAGATTATAATTCTTTGTTTACTTAATATTTCTCTTGGTAATAGAGTTAGAGTTAACAACTGAGATGGCGTTACTCCAGTGAATACAATGATCATAGTTCTTAACATGATAAACAAGGCATTTGATTCTTGTCCCGTGGACTCACAGGAATATCTTGATCACGCGCAAAATTGTGATCCTTTCCAACATGGATTCCACACGGCTCTTCTACTACTTCTCTACAAGCTGTCCTGGACTTTCTCCTTTCGTTACTGCTTTCTCCAAATCGCTAATCAAGGCTCATCAACTGAATTTACGATTTGAATTCCTTAGGAAATGCCGTGATGAACAAGTGATGCCAAGATCTGTCCTACCTCAACGTTTGTTGCAGCTGTCTGGTCGACCATTTGACCAATTTCAAAATATTATTTTAAAGAAAAACATTGAATTAAAGAAACTTGAAATGGAGGAGGCTTTTCGTATTTCAAGAGAGAAGAAACGTGCCTTTCAAATGACAATACCGACACACTGGAAGAACCGGATGTTGGACTATTGCTATGATGAATTAAGGAAAGAACGCAATAGCCTACAAGTGTCACTAAATCGTAAGTCGGACCATCTTATTGGAAACAACGACTGGACCAAGAACACAAACCCATCTTTTGTGGTAAACCTACCTAATAAACAACTAGATAAAGATTCCTTGTGTGCATTAGGCTATGGTTTAAGTTTTGTATGCTCTAACAGAGAAGCCAGCTGTGTTGATGTCACAAAGTCTCTTTGTAATTTAGAAAAATACAGTAATTTAAGTAATGATGATATTAATATTTGCAAGGGTTTAGTGTATGCCAGTTTGTCAAAACCAGTGGAAGCCAATTGCCCTAAAAGATTCATAAGAGCTATTAACACCTTAAAAAATACAAGGATATACATATCACTAAAGCAGATAAGGCTAACACTGTTGTGAGTTTAGACAAAAGTAACTATTTATCTAAAATGAATGATCTAAATGATAACACAACATATTCTAAACTTAGTAAAAATCCCTTAGAAGCAGTTAATTCTCACTTCAATAAAGAAATGAAGATGTTGTTGAAAGGTAACATTTCTCTTATCAAAAATTTGTCATCTTTGTCCCCTTCATTGTCATATATGTATGGACTTATCAAAACACATAAACAAAATTTTCCAGCAAGACCTATAGTGAGTACAGTAGGCTCCATCACATATAAATTATCAAAATGGTTAGTTTCTTTATTAAGCCCTTTAGTTGGTAAGGTATGAAATTCTAATATCATAAACAATGTAGATTTAGTCAACAAGCTAAACAATATCAATATTAATTTTGATTTCAAACTAGTTAGCATTGATGTTTTCTCACTTTTCACTAAAGTTCCAGTTGACGACCTTTTAGAATATTTATTTGATGTCTTGGATGATATTCAATTACCTGTTTCAAAGTCTAATTTCATTGAACTGATAAAATTGTGTATAAAAGACTGTGTATTTCAATTTAATGGAGATTATTATGCTCAAAAATTTGGTATGGCAATGGGTAACCCTCTTTCACCTGTACTAAGTAATCTTTATATGGAATTTTTTGAAGCAAAATTACTAAAGGATATCTTACCTTCTAAAGCAATTTGGTTTAGGTATGTAGATGATATTCTTTGTGTTTGGCCAACAAATGAAAATTTACAAATATTTCTCCCCTTACTTAACAATTTAGTACCTTCCATCAAATTCACTGTAGAAAATGAAAATAATGGTATGTTACCATTTTTAGATTGCATGATCCATAGACAAGGAAACAAGTTTAAGTTTAGCATATACGGAAAACCCACCAATGTATGCTCATATGTCCATTATTACTCATCTCAACATGACAGTTAACTTTTATGTATATAAATTATATATATATATATATATATATATATATATATATATATATATATATATATATATATATATATATATATATATATATATGTATATATATATATATATATATATATCATTTTTTTATCTTTTTTTTCTTTGTCGCTGTCTCGCGCGCCTGCGAGGTAGCGAAAGCTAACAGACGAAAGAAATGGCCCAACCCACCCCCACACACATGCACACACACACACACGTCCACACGCGCAAACATACACACCCACATATCACAACATGTCCTCAAACATCTCATTTCCAGCACATCCACCCTCCTGCGCACAACTCTATCCATAGCCCACACCTCGCAACCATACAACATTGTTGGAAGCACTATTCCTTCAAACATAGCCATTTTTGCTTTCCGAGATAATGTTCTCAACTTCCACACATTCTCCAAGGCTCCCAGGATTTTCGCCCACTCCCCCTACCTATGATTTACTTCCGCTTCCATGGTTCCATCCGCTGCTAGATCCACTCGCAGATATCTAAAACACTTTACTTCCCACAGTTTTTCTCCATTCAAACTTACCTCCCAATTGACTTGATCCTCAACCCTACTGTACCTAATAACCTTGCTCTCATTCACATTTACTCTTAACTTTCTTCTCTCACACACTTTACCATACTCAGTCACCAGCTTCTGCAGTTTCTCACATGAATCAGCCACCAGCGCTTTATCGTCAGCGAGCAACAACTGACTCACTTCCCAAACTCTCTGATCCCCAACAGCCTACATACTTGTCCCTCTTTCCAAAACTCTTACATTCACCTCCCTAACAACCCCAACCATAAACAAATTAAACAAACATGGAGACATCACACACCCCTGCCGCAAACCTTCATTCATTGAGAACCAATCACTTTCCTCTCTTCCTACACGTACACATGCCTTACATCCTCGATAAATACTTTTCACTGCTTCTAACAACTTGCCCCCCACACCATATATTCTTAGTGCCTTCCACAGAGCATCTCTATCAACTCTATCATATGCCTTCTTCAGATGCATAAATGCTACATACAAATCCATTTGCTTTTCTAAGTATTTCTCACACACATTCTTCAAAGATAACACCTGATCCACACATCCTCTACCACTTCTGAAACCACACTGCTCTTCCCCAATCTGATGCTCTGTACATGCCTTCACCCTCTCAATCAATACCCTCCCATATAATTTACCAGGAATACTCAACAAACGTATACCTCTGTAATTTGAGCACTCACACTTATCCCCTTTGGCTTTGTACAATGGCACTATGCAAGCATTTCGCCAATCCTCAGGCACCTCACCATGAATCATTGATACATTAAAAAAGATAACCAACCAGTCAACAATACAGTCACCCACTTTTTTAATAAATTCCACTGCAATAGCATCTAAACCTGCTGCCTTGCCGGCTTTCAACTTCCACAACGCTTTTACTACCTCT
This sequence comes from Panulirus ornatus, assembly GCF_036320965.1. Taxonomy (NCBI): domain Eukaryota; kingdom Metazoa; phylum Arthropoda; class Malacostraca; order Decapoda; family Palinuridae; genus Panulirus; species Panulirus ornatus. Next base: position 18,604,847 of record NC_092254.1, read on the forward strand.
TCTCTGTTTACCAAATTTATATATACATATATATATATATATATATATATATATATAAATATATATATATATATATATATATATATATATATATATATATATATATATATATATATTTATTTTTTTTTTTTTGTCACTGTCTCCCGCGTTTGCGAGGTAGCGCAAGGAAACAGACGAAAGAAATGGCCCAACCCACCCCCATACACATGTATATACATACGTCCACGCACGCAAATATATATATATATATATATATATATATATATATATATATATATATATATATATATATATAAGGGAGCGGGGGGCTGGAAATCCTCCCCTCTCTTTTTTTTTTTTTTTTTTTTTTTTTTTTTTTTTAAAAGAAGGAACAGAGAAGGGGGCCAGGTGAGGGTATTTCCTCAAAGGCCCAGTCCTCTGTTCTTAACGCTACCTCGCTATCGCGGGAAATGGCGAATAGTATGAAAAAAAAAAAAAAAAAAAAAAATATATATATATATATATATATATATATATATATATATATATATATATATATATATATATATATATATATATATATATATATATATATATATAAATATATATATATATTCATTTTATTTTATTGATTTTGCTTTGTCACTGTCTCAACCGTTTCCGAGGTAGCGCAAGGAAACAAAAGAAAGAAATGGCCCAACCCACCCTCAAACAAATGTATATACATACACGTCCACACCCGCAAATATACATACCTATGCATCTCAATGTACACATATATATACACACAGACATATACATATATACACATGTACATAATTCATACTCTCTGCCTTTATTTATTCCCATCGCCACCTCGCCACACGGAAAAACATCTCCCTCCCCCCTCATGTGTGCGAGGTAGCACTAGGAAAAGACAACAAAGGCCCCATTCGTTCACACTCAGTCTCTACCTGTCATGTAATAATGCCCGAAAGCACAGCTCCCTTTCTACATCCAGGCCCCACAGAACTTTCCATGGTCTACCCCAGACGTTTCACATGCCCTGATTCAGTCCATTGACAGCACGTCGGCCCCGATATACCACATCGATCCAATTCACTCCATTCCTTGCCCGCCTTTCACCCTCCCGCATGTTCAGGTCCCGATCACTCAAAATCTCTTTCACTCCATCTTTCCACCTCCAATTTGGGCTCCCACTTCTCCTCGTCCCCTCCATCTCCGACACATATATCCTCTTGGTCAATCTTTCCTCACTCATTCTCTCCATGTGCCCAAACCATTTCAAAACACCCTCTTCTGCTCTCTCAACAACACTCTTTTTATTTCCACACATCTCTCATGCCCATACATTACTTACTCGATCAAACCACCTCAACCACATATTGTCCTGAAACATCTCATTTCCAACACATCCACCCTCCTGCGCACAACTCTATCCATAGCCCACGCCTCGCAACCATACAACATTGTTGGAACCACTATTCCTTCAAACATACCCATTTTTGCTTTCCGAGATAATGTACTAGACTTCGAAGCATTTTTGAAGGCTTCCAGAATTTTCGCCCCCTCCCCTACCCTATGATTCAGTTCCGCTTCCATGGTTCCATCCGCAGCCAGATCCACTCCCAGATATCTAAAACACTTTACAGCCTCCAGTTTTTCTCCATTCAAACATACCTCCCAATTGACTTGACCCTCAACGCTACTGCACCTAATATCCTTGCTCTTATTCACATTTACTCTTAACTTTCTTCTTTCACACACTTTACCAAACTCAGTCACCAGCTTCTGCAGTTTCTCAAATGAATCAGTCCCCAGCGCTGTATCATCAGTGAACAACAACTGACTCACTTTCCAAGCTCTCTCATCCACAACAGACTGCATACTTGTCCCTCTTTCCAAAACTCTTGCATTCACCTCCCAAACAGCCCCATCCATAAACAAATTAAACAGCCATGGAGATATCACAACCCCTACCGCAAACCTACATTCACTGAGAACCAATAACTCTCCTCTCTTCCTACACGTACACATGCCTTCATCCACGAGAAAAATTTTTCACTGCTTCTTACAACTTGCCACCCACACCTTATATTCCTAATACCTTCCACAGAGCATCTCTGTCAATTCTATCATATGCCTTCTCCAGAAGCATAAATGCTACATGCAAATCCACTTGCTTTTCTAAGTATTTCTCACATACATTCTTCAAAGCAAACACCTGATCCACACATCCTCTACCACTTCTGAAACCACACTGCTCTTCCCCAATCTGATGCTCTGTACATGCCTTCACCCTCTCAATCAATACCCTCCCATATAATTTCCCAGGAATACTCAACAAACCTCTGTAATTTGAGCACTCACTCTTATCCCCTTTGCCTATGTACAATGTCACTATGCAAGCATTCCTCCAGTCCTCAGGCACCTCACCATGAATCATACATACATTAAATAACTTTAACAACCAGTCAACAATACAGTCACCCCCTTTTTTAATAAATTCCACTGCAATACCATCCAAACCTGCTGCCTTACCGTCTTTCATCTTCCGCAACGCTTTTACTACCTCTTCTCTGTTTATCGAATCATTTTCCCTAAACCTCTCTCTTTAAACACCACCTCGACCAAAACACCCTATATCTGCCACCCTATCCTCAAACACATTCAACAAGCCTTCCAAATACTCACTCCATCTCCTTCTCAAATCACCACAACTTGTTATCACCTCCCCATTAACCCCCTTCACTGAAGTTCCCATCTTACGGACTTTATTTACCTCCTTCCAAAACATCTTTTTATTCTCCCTAAAATTTAATGATACACTCTCACCCTAACTCTCATTTGCTCTCTTTTTCACCTCTTTACCTTTCTCTTGACCTACTTCCTCTTTCTTTTATACATCTCCCACTCATTTGCATCTTTACCCTGCAAAAATCGTCCAAATGCCTCTCTCTTCTCTTTCATTAATAATAATACTTTTCCATCCCACCACTCACTACCCTTTCTCATCAACCCACCTCCAACGCTTCTCATGCCACAAGCATCTTTTCCGCAAGCCATCACAGCTTCCCTAAAATCATCCCATTCCTCCCCCACTCTCTTTACCTCCTTTGTTGTCATCTTTCTCCATTCTGTACTCAGTCTCTCCTGGTACTTCGTCACACAGGTCTCCTTCCCAAGCTCACTTACTCTCACCACTCTCTTCACCCCAACATTCTTTCTTCTTTTCTTAAAACCCCTACAAATCTACACCTTTGCCTCCACAAGATATTGATCAGACATCCCTCCAGCTGCACCTCTCAGCACATTAACATCCAAAAGTCTCTCTTTCGCGCGCCTATCAATTAACACGTAATCCAATAACGCTCTCTGGCCATCTCTCCTATTTACATACGTATACTTATGTATATCTCGCTTTTTAAACCGGGTATTCCCAATCACCAGTCCTTTTTCAGCACATAAATCTACAAGCTCTTCACCATTTCCATTCACAACACTGAACACCCCATGTATACCAATCATTCCCTCAACTGCCACATTACTCACCTTTGCATTCAAATCACCAATCGCTATAAGCTGGTCTTGTGCATGAAAACCTCTCTCACACTCATTCAGTTGCTCCAAAAACACTTGCCTCTCATGATCTTTCTTCTCATGCCCAGGTGCATATGCACCAATAATCACCCATCTCTCTGTATCAGCTTTCAGTTTTACCCATATCAAACTAGAATTTACTTTCTTACACTCTTTTACATACGCCCACAACTCCAGTTTCAGGAGAAGTGCTACTCATTCCCTTGCTCTTGTCCTCTCACTAACCCCTGACTTTACTCCCAAGACATTCCCAAACCACTCTTCCCCTTTATCCTTGAGCTTCGTTTCACTCAGACCTAAAACATCCAGGTTCCTTTACTCAAACATATTACCTATCTCTCCTTTTTTCTCATCTTGGTTACAGCCACACACATTTAGACACCCCAATCTGAGCCTTCGAGGAGGAGGAGTACTCCCCGCGTGACTCCTTCTTCTGTTTCCCCTTGTAGAAAGTTAAAATACAAGAGGGGAGGGTTTTTGGCCCCTCGCTCCCGTCCCCTTTAGTCGCCTTCTACGACACGTGAGGAATGCGTGGGAAGTATTCTTTCTCTCCTATCCCCAGGGATAACGTATATATATATATATATATATATATACATATATATATATATATATATATATATATATATATATATATATATATATATATATATATATATATATATATATATATATATATATATATATATATTCTTTTTTTTTTTTATACTTTTTTTCGCTGTCTCCCGCGTTTGCGAGGTAGCGCAAGGAAATAGACGAAAGAAATGGCCCAACCCCCCCCACACACATGCATATACACACGTCCACCCACGCAAATACACATACCTACACAGCTTTCCATGGTTTACCCCAGACGCTTCACATGCCTTGATTCAATCCACTGACAGCACGTCAACCCCGGTATACCACATCGCTCCAATTCACTCTATTCCTTGCCCTCCTTTCACCCTCCTGCATGTTCAGGCCCCGATCACACAAAATCTTTTTCACTCCATCTTTCCACCTCCAATTTGGTCTCCCTCTTCTCCTTGCTCCCTCCACCTCCGACACATATATCCTCTTGGTCAATCTTTCCTCACTCATCCTCTCCATGTGCCCAAACCACTTCAAAACACCCTCTTCTGCTCTCTCAACCACGCTCTTTTTATTTCCACAAATCTCTCTTACCCTTACGTTACTCACTCGATCAAACCACCTCACACCACACATTGTCCTCAAACATCTCATTTCCAGCACATCCATCCTCCTGCGCACAACTCTATCCATAGCCCACGCCTCGCAACCATACAACATTGTTGGAACCACTATTCCTTCAAACATACCCATTTTTGCTTTCCGAGATAATGTTCTCGACTTCCACACATTCTTCAAGGCCCCCAGAATTTTCGCCCCCTCCCCCACCCTATGATCCACTTCCGCTTCCATGGTTCCATCCGCTGCCAGATCCACTCCCAGATATCTAAAACACTTCACTTCCTCCAGTTTTTCTCCATTCAAACTCACCTCCCAATTGACTTGACCCTCAACCCAACTGTACCTAATAACCTTGCTCTTATTCACATTCACTCTCAACTTTCTTCTTCCACACACTTTACCAAACTCAGTCACCAGCTTCTGCAGTTTCTCACATGAATCAGCCACCAGCGCTGTATCATCAGCGAACAACAACTGACTCACTTCCCAAGCTCTCTCATCCCCAACAGACTTCATACTTGCCCCTCTTTCCAAAACTCTTGCATTTACCTCCCTAACAACCCCAACCATAAACAAATTAAACAACCATGGAGACATCACACACCCCTGTCGCAAACCTACATTCACTGAGAACCAATCACTTTCCTCTCTTCCTACACGTACACATGCCTTACATCCTCGATAAAAACTTTTCACTGCTTCTAACAACTTTCCTCCCACACCATATATTCTTAATACCTTCCACAGAGCATCTCTAACAACTCTATCATATGCCTTCTCCAGATCCATAAATGCTACATACAAGTCCATTTGCTTTTCTAAGTATTTCTCACATACATTCTTCAAAGCAAACACCTGATCCACACATCCTCTACCTCTAAATATATATATATATATATATATATATATATATATATATATATATATATATATATATATATATATATATATATATATATATATATATATATATATAAATATATATATATATATATATATATATATATATATATATATATATATATATATATATATTTTTTTTTTTTTTTGCTTTGTCGCTGTCTCCCGCGTTTGCGAGGTAGCGCAAGGAAACGGACGAAAGAAATGGCCCAAGCTTCTGCAGTTTCTCACATGAATCAGTCCCCAGCGCTGTATCATCAGTGAACAACAACTGACTCACTTTCCAAGCTCTCTCATCCACAACAGACTGCATACTTGTCCCTCTTTCCAAAACTCTTGCATTCACCTCCCAAACAGCCCCATCCATAAACAAATTAAACAACCATGGAGATATCACACACCCCTCCCGCAAACCTACATTCACTGAGAACCAATAACTCTCCTCTCTTCCTACACGTACACATGCCTTCATCCACGAGAAAAACTTTTCACTGCTTCTTACAACTTGCCACCCACACCTTATATTCCTAATACCTTCCACAGAGCATCTCTGTCAATTCTATCATATGCCTTCTCCAGAAGCATAAATGCTACATGCAAATCCACTTGCTTTTCTAAGTATTTCTCACATACATTCTTCAAAGCAAACACCTGATCCACACATCCTCTACCACTTCTGAAACCACACTGCTCTTCCCCAATCTGATGCTCTGTACATGCCTTCACCCTCTCAATCAATACCCTCCCATATAATTTCCCAGGAATACTCAACAAACCTCTGTAATTTGAGCACTCACTCTTATCCCCTTTCCCTATGTACAATGGCACTATGCAAGCATTCCTCCAGTCCTCAGGCACCTCACCATGAATCATACATACATTAAATAACCTTACCAACCAGTCAACAATACAGTCACCCCCTTTTTTAATAAATTCCACTGCAATACCATCCAAACCTGCTGCCTTACCGTCTTTCATCTTCCGCAACGCTTTTACTACCTCTTCTCTGTTTATCGAATCATTTTCCCTAAACCTCTCTCTTTAAACACCACCTCGACCAAAACACCCTATATCTGCCACCCTATCCTCAAACACATTCAACAAGCCTTCCAAATACTCACTCCATCTCCTTCTCAAATCACCACAACTTGTTATCACCTCCCCATTAACCCCCTTCACTGAAGTTCCCATCTTACGGACTTTATTTACCTCCTTCCAAAACATCTTTTTATTCTCCCTAAAATTTAATGATACACTCTCACCCCAACTCTCATTTGCTCTCTTTTTCACCTCTTTACCTTTCTCTTGACCTACTTCCTCTTTCTTTTATACATCTCCCACTCATTTGCATCTTTACCCTGCAAAAATCGTCCAAATGCCTCTCTCTTCTCTTTCATTAATAATCTTACTTTTCCATCCCACCACTCACTACCCTTTCTCATCAACCCACCTCCAACGCTTCTCATGCCACAAGCATCTTTTCCGCAAGCCATCACAGCTTCCCTAAAATCATCCCATTCCTCCCCCACTCTCTTTACCTCCTTTGTTGTCATCTTTCTCCATTCTGTACTCAGTCTCTCCTGGTACTTCGTCACACAGGTCTCCTTCCCAAGCTCACTTACTCTCACCACTCTCTTTACCCCAACATTCTTTCTTCTTTTCTTAAAACCCCTACAAATCTACACCTTTGCCTCCACAAGATATTGATCAGACATCCCTCCAGCTGCACCTCTCAGCACATTAACATCCAAAAGTCTCTCTTTCGCGCGCCTCTCAATTAACACGTAATCCAATAACGCTCTCTGGCCATCTCTCCTATTTACATACGTATACTTATGTATATCTCGCTTTTTAAACCGGGTATTCCCAATCACCAGTCCTTTTTCAGCACATAAATCTACAAGCTCTTCACCATTTCCATTCACAACACTGAACACCCCATGTATACCAATTATTCCCTCAACTGCCACATTACTCACCTTTGCATTCAAATCACCAATCGCTATAAGCTGGTCTTGTGCATGAAAACCTCTCTCACACTCATTCAGTTGCTCCAAAAAACACTTGCCTCTCATGATCTTTCTTCTCATGCCCAGGTGCATATGCACCAATAATCACCCATCTCTCTGTATCAACTTTCAGTTTTACCCATATCAAACTAGAATTTACTTTCTTACACTCTTTTACATACGCCCACAACTCCTGTTTCAGGAGAAGTGCTACTCCTTCCCTTGCTCTTGTCCTCTCAGTAACCCCTGACTTTACTCCCAAGACATTCCCAAACCACTCTTCCCCTTTATCCTTGAGCTTCGTTTCACTCAGACCTAAAACATCCAGGTTCCTTTACTCAAACATACTACCTATCTCTCCTTTTTTCTCATCTTGGTTACAACCACACACACTTAGACACCCCAATCTGAGCCTTCGAGGAGGACGAGTACTCCCCGCGTGACTCCTTCTTCTGTTTCCCCTTGTAGAAAGTTAAAATACAAGAGGGGAGGGTTTTTGGCCCCTCGCTCCCGTCCCCTTTAGTCGCCTTCTACGACACGTGAGGAATGCGTGGGAAGTATTCTTTCTCTCCTATCCCCAGGGATAACGTATATATATATATATATATATATATATATATATATATATATATATATATATATATATATATATATATATATATATATATATATATATTTTTTTTTTTTTTTTTCAAACTATTCGCCATCTCCTGCGTTAGCAAGGTAGCGTTAAGAACAGAGGACTGGGCCTCTGAGGGAATATCCTCACCTGGCCCCCTTCTCTGTTCCGTCTTTTGGAAAATTAAAAAAAAAAACAAAAAAACAAGAGGGGAGGATTTGCAGCCCCCCGCTCCCTTCCTTTTTAGTCGCCTTCTACGACACGCAGGGAATACGTGGCAAGTATTCTTTCTCCCCTATCCCCAGGGGTAAAGTATGAATATGTTATTTTATTTATTTATTTATTTTGCTTTGTTGCTGTCTCCCGCGTTACCGAGGTAGCGCAAGGAAACAGACGAAAGAATGGCCCAACCCACGCACATACACATGTATATACATAAACGTCCACACAAGCAAATATACATACCTATACATCTCAACGTATACATATATATACACACATAGACATATACATATATACACATGTACATAATTCATACTGTCTGCCTTTATTCATTCCCATTGCCACCCCGCCACACATGTAAAAACAACCCCCTCCCTCCTCATGTGCACGAGGTAGTGTTAGGAAGACAACAAAGGCCCCATTCGTTCACACTCAGCCTCTAGCTGTCATGTAATAATGCACCGAAACCACAGCTCCCTTTCCACATCCAGGCCCCACTAAACTTTCCATGGTTTACTCCAGACCCTTCACATGCCCTGGTTCAATCCATTGACAGCACGTCGACTCCAGTATACCACATCATTCCAATTCACTCTATTCGTTGCATGCCTTTCACCCTCCTGCATTTTCAGGCCCCAATCTCTCAAAATCTCTTTCACTCCATCTTTCCACCTCCAATTAGGTCTCCTACTTCTCCTCGTTCCTTTCACCTCAGACACATATATCCTCTTGGTCAATCTATCCTCACTCATTCTCTCCATGTGATCAAACCATTTCAAAACACCCTCTTCTGCTCTCTCAACCACACTCTTAATTTCCACACATCTCTCTTACCCTATTATTACCTACTCGATCAAACCACCTCACACATATTGTTTTCAAACATCTCATTTCCAGCACATATATATATATATATATATATATATATATATATATATATATATATATATATATATATATATATATATATATATATATATATATATATATATATATATATATATAATATATAAATACATTTTTTTTTTTTTTGCTTTTGCTGTCTCCCGCGTTTGCGAGGTAGCGCAAGGAAACAGACGAAAGAAATGGCCCAACCCACCCCCATACACATGTATATACATACGTCCACACACGCAAATATACATACCTACATATCTTTCCATGGTTTACCCCAGACGCTGCACATGCCCTGATTCAATCCACTGACAGCACGACAATCCCGGTATACCACATCGATCCAATTCACTCTATTCCTTGCCCTCTTTTCACCCTCCTGTACGTTCAGGCCCCGATCACACAAAATCTTTTTCACTCCATCTTTCCACCTCCAATTTGGTCTCCCACTTCTCGTTCCCTCCACCTCCGACACATATATCCTCTTGGTCAATCTTTCCTCGCTCATTCTCTCCATGTGCCCAAACCATTTCAAAACACCCTCCTCTGCTCTCTCAACCACACTCTTTTTATTTCCACACATCTCTCTTACCCTTACGTTACTCACTCGATCAAACCACCTCACACCACACATTGTCCTCAAACATCTCATTTCCAGCACATCCATCCTCCTGCGCACAACTCTATCCATAGCCCACGCCTCGCAACCATATAACATTGTTGGAACCACTATTCCTTCAAACATACCCATTTTTGCTTTCCGAGATAATATTCTCGACTTCCACACATTCTTCAAGGCTCCCAGAATTGTCACCCCCTCCCCCACCCTATGATCCACTTCCGCTTCCATGGTTCCATCCGCTGCCAGATCCACTCCCAGATATCTAAAACACTTCACTTCCTCCAGTTTTTCTCCATTCAAACTCACCTCCCAATTGACTTGACCCTCAACCCTATTGTACCTAATAACCTTGCTCTTATTCACATTTACTCTTAACTTTCTTCTTTCACACACTTTACCAAACTCAGTCACCAGCTTCTGCAGTTTCTCACATGAATCAGCCACAAGCGCTGTATCATCAGCGAACGACAACTGACTCACTTCCCAAACTCTCTCATCCCCAACAGACTTCATACTTGCCCCTCTTTCCAAAACTCTTGCATTCACCTCCCTAACAACTCCATCCATAAACAAATTAAACAACCATGGACACATCACACACCCCTACTGCAAACTTACATTCACTGAGAACCAATCACTTTCCTCTCTTCCTACACGTACACATGCCTTACATCCTCGATAAAAACTTTTCACTACTTCTAACAACTTGCCTCCCACACCTTATATTCTTAATACCTTCCACAGAGCATCTCTATCAACTCTATCATATGCCTTCTCCAGATCCATAAATGCTACATACAAATCCATTTGCTTTTCTAAGTATTTCTCACATACATTCTTCAAAGCAAACACCTGATCCACACATCCTCTACCACTTCTGAAACCGCACTGCTCTTCCCCAATCTGATGCTCTGTACATGCCTTCACCGTCTCAATCAATACCCTCCCATATAATTTACCAGGAATACTCAACAAACTTATACCTCTGTAATTTGAGCACTCACTCTTATCCCCTTTGCCTTTGTACAATGGCACTATGCACGCATTCCGCCAATCCTCAGGCACCTCACCATGAGTCATACATACATTAAATAACCTTACCAACCAGTCAACAATACAGTCACCCCCTTTTTTAACAAATTCCACTGCAATACCATCCAAACCTTCTGCCTTGCCGGCTTTCATCTTCCGCAAAGCTTTTATTACCTCTTCTCTGTTTACCAAATCATTTTCCCTAACCCTCTCACTTTGCACACCACCTCGACCAAAACACCCTATATCTGCCACTCTATCATTCAACAAACCTTCAAAATACTCACTCCATCTCCTTCTCACATCACCACTACTTGTTATCACCTCCCCATTTGCGCCCTTCACTGAAGTTCCCATTTGCTCCCTTGTCTTCCGCACTTTATTTACCTCCTTCCAGAACATCTTTTTATGCTCCCTAAAATTTAATGATAATCTCTCACCCCAACTCTCATTTGCCCTTTTTTTCACCTCTTGCACCTTTCTCTTGACCGCCTGTCTCTTTCTTTTATACATCTCCCACTCAATTTCATTTTTTTCCCTGCAAAAATAGTCCAAATGCCTCTCTCTTCTCTTTCACTAATACTCTTACTTCTTCATCCCACCACTCACTACCCTTTCTAATCAACCCACCTCCCACTCTTCTCATGCCACAAGCATCTTTTGCGCAATCCATCACTGATTCCCTAAATACATTCCATTCCTCCCCCACTCCCCTTACTTCCATTGTTCTCACCTTTTTCCATTCTGTACTCAGTCTCTCCTGGTACTTCCTCACACAGGTCTCCTTCCCAAGCTCTCTTACTCTCACCACCCTCTTCACCCCAACATTCACTCTTCTTTCCTGAAAACCCATACAAATCTTCACCTCAGCCTCCACAAGATAATGATCAGACATCCCTCCAGTTGCACCTCTCAGCACACTAACATCCAAAAGTCTCTCTTTCGCGCCTGTCAATTAACACGTAATCCAATAACGCTCTCTGGCCATCTCTCCTGCTTACATAAGTATACTTATGTATATCTCGCTTTTTAAACCAGGTATTCCCAATCATCAGTCCTTTTTCAGCACATAATTCTACAAGCTCTTCACCATTTCCATTTACAACACTGAACACCCCATGTATACCAATTATTCCCTCAACTGCCACATTACTCACCCTTGCATTCAAATCACCCATCACTATAACCCAGTCTCGTGCATCAAAACCACTAACACACTCATTCAGCTGCTCCCAAAGCACTTGCATCTCATGATCTTTCTTCTCATGCACAGGTGCATATGCACCAATAATCACCCATCTCTCTCCATCAACTTTCAGTTTTACCCATATTAATCGAGAATTTACTTTCTTACATTCTATCACATACTCCCACAACTCATGTTTCAGGAGTACTGCTACTCCTTCCCTTGCTCTTGTCCTCTCACTAACCCCTGACTTTACTCCCAAGACATTCCCAAACCACTCTTCCCCTTTACCCTTGAGCTTCGTTTCACTCAGAGCCAAAACATCCAGGTTCCTTTCCTCAAACATACTACCTATTTCTCCTTTTTTCACATCTTGGTTACATCCACACACATTTAGGCACCCCAATCTGAGCCTTCGGGGAGGATGAGCACTCCCCGCGTGACTCCTTCTGTTTACCATTTTAGAAAGTAAAAAAAAAATACAAGGAGGGGAGGATTTCTGGCCCCCCGCCAGAAATATATATATATATATATATTTCTGTGGAAGGTATTAAGAATATATGGTGTGGGAGGAAAGTTGTTAGAAACAGTGAAAAGTTTTTATCGAGGATGTAAGGCATGTGTACGTGTAGGAAGAGAGGAAAGTGATTGGTTCTCAGTGAATGTAGGTTTGCGGCAGGGGTGTGTGATGTCTCCATGGTTGTTTAATTTGTTTATGGATGGGGTTGTTAGGGAGGTAAATGCAAGAGTTTTGGAAAGAGGGGCAAGTATGAAGTCTGTTGGGGATGAGAGAGCTTGGGAAGTGAGTCAGTTGTTGTTCGCTGATGATACAACGCTGGTGGCTGATTCATGTGAGAAACTGCAGAAGCTGGTGACTGAATTTGGAAAAGTGTGTGGAAGAAGAAAGTTAAGAGTAAATGTGAATAAGAGCAAGGTTATTAGGTACAGTAGGGTTAAGGGTCAAGTCAATTGGGAGGTGAGTTTGAATGGAGAAAAACTGGAGGAAGTGAAGTGTTTTAGATATCTGGGAGTGGATCTGGCAGCGGATGGAACCATGGAAGCGGAAGTGGATCATAGGGTGGGGGAGGGGGCGAAAATCCTGGGGGCCTTGAAGAATGTGTGGAAGTCGAGAACATTATCTCGGAAAGCAAAAATGGGTATGTTTGAAGGAATAGTGGTTCCAACAATGTTGTATGGTTGCGAGGCGTGGGCTATGGATAGAGTTGTGCGCAGGAGGATGGATGTGCTGGAAATGAGATGTTTGAGGACAATATGTGGTGTGAGGTGGTTTGATCGAGTGAGTAACGTAAGGGTAAGAGAGATGTGTGGAAATAAAAAGAGCGTGGTTGAGAGAGCAAAAGAGGGTGTTTTGAAGTGGTTTGGGCACATGGAGAGGATGATTGAGGAAAGATTGACCAAGAGGATATATGTGTCGGAGGTGGAGGGAACAAGGAGAAGAGGGAGACCAAATTGGAGGTGGAAAGATGGAGTGAAAAAGGTTTTGTGTGATCGGGGCCTGAACATGCAGGAGGGTGAAAGGAGGGCAAGGAATAGAGTGAATTGGAGCGATGTGGTATACCGGGGTTGACGTGCTGTCAGTGGATTGAAGCAGGGCATGTGAAGCGTCTGGGGTAAACCATGGAAAGCTGTGTAGGTATGTATATTTGCGTGTGTGGACGTATGTATATACATGTGTATGGGGGGGTGGGGGTTGGGCCATTTCTTTCGTCTGTTTCCTTGCGCTACCTCGCAGACGCGGGAGACAGCGACAAAGTATAACAATAATAATATATATATATATATTCATATGATTTGGTAAACAGAGAAGAGGTAGTAAAAGTTTTGCGGAAGATGAAAGCCGGGAGGGCATCAGGTTTGGATGGTATTGCAGTGGAATTGATTAAAAAGGGGGTGACTGTATTGTTGACTGGTTGGTAAGGTTATTTAATGTATGTATGACACATGGTGAGGTGCCTGAGGATTGACGGAATGCGTGCATAGTGTCATTGTACAAAGGCAAAGGGGATAAGATTGAGTGCTCAAATTACAGAGGTATAAGATTGTTGAGTATTCCTGGGAAATTATATGTGAGGGTATTGATTGAGAGGGTGAAGGCATGTACAGAGCATCAGATTGGGGAAGAGCAGTGTGGTTTCAGAAGTGGTAGAGGATGTGTGGATCAGGAGTTTGCTTTGAAGAATGTATGTGAGAAATACTTAAAAAAGCAAATGGATTTGTATATAGCATTTATGGATCTGGAGAAGGCATATGATAGAGTTGATAAAGATTTTTTGTGGAAGGTATTAAGAATATATGGTGTGGAAGGCAAGTTCTTAGAAGCAGTGAGAAGTTTTTATCGCGGATGTAAGGCATGTGTACGTGTAGGAAGAGAGGAAAGTGATTGGTTCTCATTGAATGTAGGTTTGCAGTAGGGGTGTGTGATATCTCCATGGTTATCTAATTTGTTTATGGATGGGGTTGTTAGGAAGGTGAATGCAAGGGTTTTGGAAAGAGGGGGAAATTTTGCCTTCTGTTGTGGATGAGAGAGCTTGGGAAGTGAGTCAGTTGTTTGCTGATGATAAAGCGCTGGTGGCTGATTCATGTGAGAAACTGCAGAAGCTGATGACTGAGTTTGGTAAAGTGTGTGAAAGAAGAAATTTTAGAGTAAATGTGAATAAGAGCAAGGTTATTAGGTACAGGAGTGTTGAGGGTCAAGTCAATTGGGAGGTAAGTTTGAATGGAGAAAAACTGGAGGAAGTAAAGTGTTTTAGATATCTGGAAGTGGATCTGGCAGCGGATGGAACTATGGAAGCGGAAGTGAATCATAGGGTTGGAGAGGGGGCGAAAATTCTGGGAGACTTGAAGAATGTTTGGATGTCGAAAACATTATCTCAGAAAGCAAAAATGGGTATGTTTGAAGGAATAGTGGTTCCAACAATGTTGTATGGTTGCGAGGCGTGGGCTATGGATACAGTTGCGCGCAGGAGGGTGGATATGCTGGAAATGAGATATTTGAGGACAATATGTGGTGTAAGGTGTTTTGATCGCGTAAGTAATGTAAGAGTAAGAGAAATGTGTGGAAATAAAAAGAGTACGGTTGAGAGATCAGAAGAGGGTGTTTTGAAATGGTTTGGTCACATGGAGAGAATGAGTGAAGAAAGATTGACGCAAAGGATATATGCGTCAGAGGTAAAGGGAACGAGGAGAAGTGGGAGATCAAATTGGAGGTGGAAAGATGGAGTGAAAAGGATTTTGAGTGATCGGGGCCTGAACATGCAGGAGGGTGAAAGGCGTGCAAGGAATAGAGTGCATTGGAACGATGTGGTATACCGGTGTCGACGTGCTGTCAATGTACTGAACCTGGGCATGTGAAGCGTCTGGGGTAAACCATGGAAAGTTCTGTGTGGCCTGGATGTGGAAAGGGAGCTGTGGTTTCGGTGCATAATTACATGACAGCTAGAGACTGAGTGTGAACGAATGGAGCCTTTCTTTTCTTTTCCTAGCGCTACCTCGCACACATAATGTGGGAGAGGGGTTGTTATTCCATGTGTGGCGAGGTGATATAGTTAGAAGTATAATTAAGAAAAGTGCTGATATGATAAGAAATATGATTTAGAAAAGTGCTTAGTCTAATTAGAAGTATAATTAAGGACAGTTTTTAATATCATTGGAAATATAATTAAGAAAAGTGCTTAATGTAGTTAAGAAATATGATTTAAAAAGTGCTTATGGCATTGAACACTACATGATTAGTTATCAGTGTTCTGAACAAGTAAGCCATCACTGTGTATTTCTTGAACAATAAATAAAGGTGTTTTCAACAGCTAGCTAGCAAAAAAAATCATCATTTGGCATACGTTTCTCAAAATCAAACTTCGAATGTGTTGAACAACTAGGCTACCTTTATTTTCGACCAACAATCGTTATATATATATATATATATATATATATATATATATATATATATATATATATATATATGTATATGCATGTGTATGTGTATATATATGTATATATATATGTATATATATATATATATATATATATATATATATATATATATATATATATATATATATATATATATATATATATATATATATATATATATATGTGTATATTTATGTATATTGTTCCTGGGGATAGGGGTGAAAGAATACTTCCCACGCATTCCTCGCGTGTCGTAGAAGGCGACTGGAGGGGACGGGAGCGGGGGGGCCAGAAATCCTCCCCTCCTTGAATTTTTTAACTTTCTAAAAAGGGAAACAGAAGAAGGAGTCACGCGGAGAGTGCTCATCCTCCTCGAAGGCTCAGACTGGGGTGTCTAAATGTGTGTGGATGTAACCAAGATGTGAAAAAAGGAGAGATAGGTAGTATGTTTGAGGAAAGGAACCTCGATGTTTTGGCTCTGAGTGAAACGAAGCTCAAGGGTAAAGGTGAAGAGTGGTTTGGGAATGTCTTGGGAGTAAAGTCAGGGGTTAGTGAGAGGACAAGAGCAAGGGAAGGAGTAGTAGTACTCCTGAAACAGGAGTTGTGGGAGTATGTGATAGAATGTAAGAAAGTAGATTCTCGATTAATATGGGTAAAACTGAAAGTTGATGGAGAGAGATGGGTGATTATTGGTGCATATGCACCTGGGCATGAGAAGAAAGATCATGAGAGGCAAGTGTTTTGGGAGCAGCTGAATGAGTGTGTTAGTGGTTTTGATGCACGAGACCGGGTTATAGTGATAGGTGATTTGAATGCAAAGGTGAGTAATGTAGCTGTTGAGGGAATAATTGGTATACATGGGGTGTTCAGTGTTGTAAATGGAAATGGTGAAGAGCTTGTAGATTTATGTGCTGAAAAAGGACTGGTGATTGGGAATACCTGGTTTGAAAAGCGAGATATACATAAGTATACGTATGTAAGTAGGAGAGATGGCCAGAGAGCGTTATTGGATTACGTGTTAATTGACAGGCGCGCGAAAGAGGGACTTATGGATGTTAATGTGCTTCGAGGGATGGAGGGATGTCTGATCATTATCTTGTGGAGTCTAAGGTGAAGATTTGTATGGGTTTTCAGAAAAGAAGAGTAAATGTTGGGTGAAGAGGGTGGTGAGAGTAAGTGAGCTTGGGAAGGAGACTTGTGTGAGGAAGTACCAGGAGAGACTGAGTACAGAATGGAAAAAGGTGAGAACAATGGAAGTAAGGGGAGTGGGGGAGGAATGGGATGTATTTAGGGAATCAGTGTTGGATTGCGTAAAAGATGCTTCTGGCATGAGAAGAGTGGGAGGTGGGTTGATTAGAAAGGGTAGTGAGTGGTGGGATGAAGAAGTAAGATTATTAGTGAAAGAGAAGAGAGAGGCATTTGGACGATTTTTGCAGGGAAAAAATGCAATTGAGTGGGAGATGTATAAAAGAAAGGGACAGGAGGTCAAGAGAAAAGTGCAAGAGGTGAAAAAAAGGGCAAATGAGAGTTGGGGTGAGAGAGTATCATTAAATTTTAGGGAGAATAAAAAGATGTTCTGGAAGGAGTTAAATAAAGTGCGTAAGACAAGGGAGCAAATGGGAATTTCAGTGAAGGACGCAAATGGGGAGGTAATAACAAGTAGTGGTGATGTGAGAAAGAGATGGAGTGAGTATTTTGAAGGTTTGTTGAATGTGTTTGATGATAGAATGGCAGATATAGGGTGTTTTGGTCGAGGTGCTGTGCAAAGTGGGAGGGTTAGGGAAAATGATTTGGTAAACAGAGAAGAGGTAGTAAAAGCTTTGCGGAAGATGAAAGCCGGCAAGGCAGAAGGTTTGGATGGTATTGCAGTGGAATTTATTAAAAAAGGGGGTGACTGTATTACTGACTGGTTGGTAAGATTATTTAATGTATGTATGACTCATGGTGAGGTGCCTGAGGATTGGCGGAATGCGTGCATAGTGCCATTGTACAAAGGCAAAGGGGAGAAGAGTGAGTGCTCAAATTTCAGAGGTATAAGTTTGTTGAGTATTCCTGCTAAATTATATGGGAGGGTATTGATTGAGAGGGTGAAGGCATGTACAGAGCATCAGATTGGGGAAGAGCAATGTGGTTTCAGAAGTGGTAGAGGATGTGTGGATCAGGTGTTTGCTTTGAAGAATGTATGTGAGAAATACTTAGAAAAGCAAATGGATTTGTATGTAGCATTTATGGATCTGGAGAAGGCATATGATAGAGTTGATAGAGATGCTCTGTGGAAGGTACTAAGAATATATGGTGAGGGAGGCAAGTTCTTAGAAGCAGTGAAAAGTTTTTATCGAGGATGTAAGAATTGTGTACGTGTAGGAAGAGAGGAAAGTGATTGGTTCTCAGTGAATGTAGGTTTGCGGCAGGGGTGGTTGATGTCTCCATGGTTGTTTAATTTGTTTATGGATGGGGTTGTTAGGGAGGTGAATGCAAGAGTTTTGGAAAGAGGGGCAAGTATGAAGTCTGTTATGGATGAGAGAGCTTGGGAAGTGAGTCAGTTGTTGTTCGCTGATGATACAGCGCTGGTGGCTGATTCATATGAGAAACTGCAGAAGCTGATGACTGAGTTTGGTAAAGTGTGTGAAGAAGAAAGTTAAGAGTAAATGTGAATAAGAGCAAGGTTATTAGGTACAGTAGGGTTGAGGGTCAAGTCAATTGGGATGTGAGTTTGAATGGAGAAAAACTGGAGGAAGTGAAGTGTTTTAGATATCTGGGAGTGGATCTGGCAGCGGATGGAACCATGGAAGCGGAAGTGGATCATAGGGTGGGGGAGGGGGCGAAAATCCTGGGAGCCTTGAAGAATGTGTGGAAGTCGAGAACATTATCTCGGAAAGCAAAAATGGGAATGTTTGAAGGAATAGTGGTTCCAACAATCTTGTATGGTTGCGAGGCGTGGGCTGTGGATAGAGTTGTGCGCAGAAGGGTGGATATGCTGGAAATGAGATGTTTGAGGACAATGTGTGGTGTGAGGTGGTTTGATCGAGTAAGTAACGTAAGGGTAAGAGAGATGTGTGGAAATAAAAAGAGCGTGGTTGAGAGATCAGAAGAGGGTGTTTTGAAATGGTTTGGGCACATGGAGAGAATGAGTGAGGAAAGATTGACCAAGAGGATATATGTGTCGGAGGTGGAGGGAACGAGGAGAAGTGGGAGACCAAATTGGAGGTGGAACGATGGAGTGAAAAAGATTTTGTGTGATCGGGGCTTGAACATGCAGGAGGGTGAAAGGCGGGCAAGGAATAGAGTGAATTGGATCGATGTGGTATACCGGGGTTGACGTGCTGTCAGTGGATTGAATCAGGGCATGTGAAGCGTCTGGAGTAAACCATGGAAAGCTGTGTAGGTATGTATATTTGCGTGTGTGGACGTGTATGTATTATAATATAATATTATAATAATAACAATAATAATAATAATAATACTAATAATAATAATAATTGTAATAATGATAATGATGATAATATTATTAATAATAACAATAATTATAATAATAATAATAATAATAATAATAATAATAATAATAATAATAATAATAATAATAATAATAATAATAAGAACAATAATAATAATAATAATAATAATAATAATAATAATAGTAATAATAATAATAATAATAATAATAATAATAACAATAATAATAATGATAATAACAACAATAATAAAATTAATAATAATAATGATAACAATAATAATGATAATAATGATAATAATAATAATAATAATAATGATAATAATAATAATAATAATAATAATAATAATAATAATAATAATGATAATAGTAATAATAATGATAATAATAATAATAATAATAATAATAATGATAATAATAATAATAATAATAATAATAATAACAATAATAACAATAATAATAATAATAATAATAGTAATAACAATTATAATAATAATAATAATAATAATAATAATAATAATAATAATAATAATAATAATAATAATAATAATAATAATAACAATAATAACAATAATAATAATAATAATAATAGTAATAACAATTATGATGATAATAATAATAATAATAAGAACAATAATATTAGCAATGATAGTAATAATAATGATGATAACAATAATAGTAATAATAAAAATAATAATGATAACAATAATAATAATAGTAATAATAATAATAATAATAATAATAATAATAATAATAATAATAATAATAATAATAATAATGTTAATAATAATAATAATAATAATAATAATAATGATAGTAATAATATTAATAATGATAGGGGAGAAAGAATACTTTCCACGTATTCCCTGCGTGTCGTAGAAGGCGACTAAAAGGGAAGGTAGCGGGGGGCTGGAAATCCTCCCCTCTCGTTTTTTTTTTTTTTTTTTTTTTTCCCAAAAGAAGGAACAGAGAAGAGGTCCAGGTGAGGATATTCCCTCAAAGGCCCAGTCCTCTGTTCTTAACGCTACCTCGCTATCGCGGGAAATAGCGAATAGTATGAAAAAAAAAAAAAATAATAATAATAATAATAATGATAATAATAATAATAATAATAATAATAATAATAATAATAATAATAATGATAATAGTATTAATAATATTTTTTTTTTTTTGCTTTGTCGCTGTCTCTCGCGTTTGCGAGGTAGCGCAAGGAAACAGACTAAAGAAATGGCCCAACCCACCCCATACACATGTATATACATACGTCCACACACGCAAATATACATACCTACACAGCTTTCCATGGTTTACCCCAGACGCTTCACATGCCCTGATTCAATCCACTGACAGCACATCAACAGCGGTATACCACATCGATCCAATTCACTCTATTCCTTGCCCGCCTTTCACCCTCCTGCATGTTCAGGCCCCGATCACACAAAATCTTTTTCACTCCATCTTTCCACCTCCAATTTGGTCTCCCACTTCTCCTCGTTCCCTCCACCTCCGACACATATATCCTCTTGGTCAATCTTTCCTCACTCATTCTCTCCATATGGGCAAACCATTTCAAAACACCCTCTTCTGCTCTCTCAACCACGCTCTTTTTATTTCCACACATCTCTCTTATCCTTACGTTACTTACTATTACTTACTTATTATTACTTACTTATTTGATCGAGTAAGTAATAATAATAATAATAATAATATTTATTTATTTATTATACTTTGTCGCTGTCTCCCGCGTTTGCGAGGTAGCGCAAGGAAACAGACGAAAGAAATGGCCCAACCCCCCCCCCTACACATGTATATACATACGTCCACACACGCAAATATACATACCTACACAGCTTTCCATGGTTTACCCCAGACGCTTCACATGCCTTGATTCAATCCACTGACAGCACGTCAACCTCGGTATACCACATCGCTCCAATTCACTCTATTCCTTGCCCTCCTTTCACCCTCCTGCATGTTCAGGCCCCGATCACACAAAATCTTTTTCACTCCATCTTTCCACCTCCAATTTGGTCTCCCTCTTCTCCTTGTTCCCTCCACCTCCGACACATATATCCTCTTGGTCAATCTTTCCTCACTCATTCTCTCCATGTGCCCAAACCATTTCAAAACACCCTCTTCTGCTCTCTCAACCACGCTCTTTTTATTTCCACACATCTCTCTTACCCTTACGTTACTCACTCGATCAAACCACCTCACACCACACATTGTCCTCAAACATCTCATTTCCAGCACATCCATCCTCCTGCGCACAACTCTATCTATAGCCCACGCCTCGCAACCATACAACATTGTTGGAACCACTATTCCTTCAAACATACCCATTTTTGCTTTCCGAGATAATGTTCTCGACTTCCACACATTCTTCAAGGCCCCCAGAATTTTCGCCCCCTCCCCCACCCTATGATCCACTTCCGCTTCCATGGTTCCATCCGCTGCCAGATCCACTCCCAGATATCTAAAACACTTCACTTCCTCCAGTTTTTCTCCATTCAAACTCACCTCCCAATTGACTTGACCCTCAACCCTACTGTACCTAATAACCTTGCTCTTATTCACATTTACTCTTAACTTTCTTCTTCCACACACTTTACCAAACTCAGTCACCAGCTTCTGCAGTTTCTCACATGAATCAGCCACCAGCGCTGTATCATCAGCGAACAACAACTGACTCACTTCCCAAGCTCTCTCATCCCCAACAGACTTCATACTTGCTCCTTTTTCCAAAACTCTTGCATTTACCTCCCTAACAACCCCATCCATAAACAAATTAAACAACCATGGAGACATCACACACCCCTGCCGCAAACCTACATTCACTGAGAACCAATCACTTTCCTCTCTTCCTACACGTACACATGCCTTACATCCTCGATAAAAACTTTTCACTGCTTCTAACAACTTTCCTCCCACACCATATATTCTTAATACCTTCCACAGAGCATCTCTATCAACTCCATCATATGCCTTCTCCAGATCCATAAATGCTACATACAAATCCATTTGCTTTTCTAAGTATTTCTCACATACATTCTTCAAAGCAAACACCTGATCCACACATCCTCTACCACTTCTGAAACAACACTGCTCTTCCCCAATCTGATGCTCTGTACATGCCTTCACCCTCTTAATGAATACCCTCCCATATAATTTACCAGGAATACTCAACAATCTTATACCTCTGTAATTTGAGCACTCACTCTTATCCCCTTTGCCTTTGTACAATGGCATTATGCACGCATTCCGCCAATCCTCAGGCACCTCACCATGAGTCATACATACATTAAATAAGCTTACCAACCAGTCAACAATACAGTCACCCCCTTTTTTAATAAATTCCGCTGCAATACCATCCAAACCTGCTGCCTTGCCGGCTTTCATCTTCCGCAAAGCTTTCACTATAATAATAATAATAACAATAATATTAATAATAATAATCATAATAATAATAATAATAATAATAATAATAATAATAAATATGATAATAATAATAATAATTGTAATGGGGATAGGGGAGAAAGAATAGTTCCCACGTATTCCCTGCGTGTCGTAGAAGGCGACTAAAAGGGAAGGGAGCGGGGGGCTGGAAATCCTCCCCTCTCGTTTTTTTTTTTTCTTTTTTTTTTTCCAAAAGAAGGAACAGAGAAGAGGTCCAGGTGAGGATATTCCCTCAAAGACCCAGTCCTCTGTTCTTAACACTACCTCGCTATCGCGGGAAATAGCGAATAGTATAAAAAAAAAAAAAATAATAATAATAATAATAGTAATAATGATAATAGTATTAATAATATTTTTTTTTTGCTTTGTCGCTGTCTCTCGCGTTTGCGAGGTAGCGCAAGGAAACAGACGAAGTAAATGGCCCAACCCACCCCATACACATGTATATACATACGTCCACACACGCAAATATACATACCTACACAGCTTTCCATGGTTTACCCCAGACGCTTCATATGCCCTGATTCAATCCACTGACAGCACATCAACCCCGGTATACCACATCGATCCAATTCACTCTATTCCTTGCCCTCCTTTCACCCTCCTGCATGTTCAGGCCCCGATCACACAAAATCTTTTTCTCTCCATCTTTCCACCTCCAATTTGGTCTCCCACTTCTCGTTCCCTCCACCTCCGACACATATATCCTCTTGGTCAATCTTTCCTCAATCATTCTCTCCATGTGGGCAAACCATTTCAAAACACCCTCTTCTGCTCTCTCAACCACGCTCTTTTTATTTCCACACATCTCTCTTATCCTTACGTTACTTACTATTACTTACTTATTATTACTTACTTATTTGATCGAGTAAGTAATAATAATAATAATAATAATAATGATAATGATAATAATAATAATAATAATAATAACAATAATATTAATAATAATAATCATAATAATAATAATAATAATAATAATAATAATAATAATAAATATGATAATAATAATAATAATTATAATGGGGATAGGGGAGAAAGAATACTTCCCACGTATTCCCTGCGTGTCGTAGAAGGCGACTAAAAGGGAAGGGAGCGGGGGGCTGGAAATCCTCTCCTCTCGTTTTTTTTTTTCCAAAAGAAGGAACAGAGAAGAGGTCACGGTGAGGATATTCCCTCACAGGCCCAGTCCTCTGTTCTTAACGTTACCTCGCTATCGCGGGAAATAGCGAATAGTATGAAAAAAAAAAAAAAAAATAATAATAATAATAATAATAATAATAATAGAAATAATAATAATAATAATAATAATCCCTGGGGATAGGGGAGAAAGAATACTTGCCACGTATTCCCTGCGTGTCGTAGAAGGCGACTAAAAGGGGAGGGAGCGGGGGGCTGGAAACCCTCCCCTCTCAATTTTTTTTAATTTTCCAAAAGAAGGAACAGAGAAGGGGGCCAGGTGAGGATATTCCCTCAATGGCCCAGTCCTCTGTTCTTAACGCTACCTCGCTAACGCGGGAAATGGCGAATAGTTTGAAAATAAAAAAAAAAAAAATAATAATAATAATGATAATAATGATATTAATCATAATATTAATTATAATGATAATGATAATGATAATAATAATTTTTTTTTTTTTTTTTTTTTTTTTTTATACTTTGTCGCTGTCTCCCGCGTTTGCGAGGTAGCGCAAGGAAACAGACGAAAGAAATGGCCCAACCCCCCCCATACACATGTACATACACACGTCCACACACGCAAATATACATACCTACACAGCTTTCCATGGTTTACCCCAGACGCTTCACATGCCTTGATTCAATCCACTGACAGCACGTCAACCCCTGTATACCACATCGCTCCAATTCACTCTATTCCTTGCCCTCCTTTCACCCTCCTGCATGTTCAGGCCCCGATCACACAAAATCCTTTTCACTCCATCTTTCCACCTCCAATTTGGTCTCCCTCTTCTCCTCGTTCCCTCCACCTCCGACACATATATCCTCTTGGTCAATCTTTCCTCACTCATTCTCTCCATGTGCCCAAACCATTTCAAAACACCCTCTTCTGCTCTCTCAACCACGCTCTTTTTATTTCCACACATCTCTCTTACCCTTACGTTACTTACTCGATCAAACCACCTCACACCACACATTGTCCTCAAACATCTCATTTCCAGCACATCCATCCTCCTACGCACAACTCTATCCATAGCCCA
Organism: Panulirus ornatus; assembly: GCF_036320965.1. Taxonomy (NCBI): domain Eukaryota; kingdom Metazoa; phylum Arthropoda; class Malacostraca; order Decapoda; family Palinuridae; genus Panulirus; species Panulirus ornatus. The sequence continues at coordinate 18,630,157 of NC_092254.1, forward strand.
CGCCTCGCAACCATACAACATTGTTGGAACTACTATTCCTTCAAACATACCCATTTTTGCTTTCCGGGATAATGTTCTCGACTTCCACACATTTTTCAAGGCTCCCAAAATTTTCGCCCCCTCCCCCACCCTATGATCCACTTCCGCTTCCATGGTTCCATCCGCTGACAGATCCACTCCCAGATATCTAAAACACTTCACTTCCTCCAGCCTCTCACCATTCAAACTCACCTCCCAATTGACTTGACCCTCAACCCTACTGTACCTAATAACCTTGCTCTTATTGACATTTACTCTTAACTTTCTTCTTCCACACACTTTACCAAACTCCGTCACCAGCTTCTGCAGTTTCTCACATGAATCCGCCACCAGCGCTGTATCATCAGCGAACAACAACTGACTCACTTCCCAAGCTCTCTCATCCCCAATAATAATAATAATAATGATAATAATAATAATAATAATAATAATAATAATAATAATAATAATAATAATAATAATAATAATAATAATAATAATAATAATAATGTTTTGGCTCTGAGTGAAACGAAGCTCAAGGGTAAAGGGGAAGAGTGGTTTGGGAATGTCTTGGGAGTAAAGTCAGGGGTTAGTGAGAGGACAAGAGCAAGGGAAGGAGTAGCAGTACTCCTGAAACAGGAGTTGTGGAAGTATGTGATAGAATGTAAGAAAGTAAATTCTCGATTAATATGGGTAAAACTGAAAGTTGATGGAGAGAGATGGGTGATTATTAGTGCATATGCACCTGGGCATGAGAATAAAGATCATGAGAGGCAAGTGTTTTGGGAGCAGCTGAATGAGTGTGTTAGTGGTTTTGATGCACGAGACCGGGTTGTAGTGTTGGGTGATTTGAATGCAAGGGTGAGTAATGTGGCAGAGTAGGGAATAATTGGTATACATGGGGTGTTCAGTGTTGTAAATGGAAATGGTGAAGAGCTTGTAGATTCATGTGCTGAAAAAGGACTGATGATTGGGAATACCTGGTTTAAAAAGCGAGATATACATAAGTATACTTATGTAAGTAGGAGAGATGGCCAGAGAGCATTATTGAATTACGTGTTAAT
>NC_092254.1:18636238-18728738 GCF_036320965.1 Panulirus ornatus
ACGTAAGGGTAAGAGAGATGTGTGGAAATAAAAAGAGCGTGGTTGAGAGAGCAGAAGAGGGTGTTTTGAAGTTGTTTGGGCACATGGAGAGAATGAGTGAGGAAAGATTGACCAAGAGGATATATGTGTCGGAGGTGGAGGGAACAAGAAGAAGAGGGAGACCAAATTGGAGGTGGAAAGATGGAGTGAAAAAGATTTTGTGTGATCGGGGCCTGAACATGCAGGAGGGTGAAAGGAGGACAAGGAATAGAGTGAATTGGGGCGATGTGTTATACCGGGGTTGACGTGCTGTCGGTGGATTGAATCAGGGCATGTGAAGCGTCTGGGGTAAACCATGGAAAGCTGTGTAGGTATGTATATTTGTGTGTGTGGGCGTATGTATATACATGTGTATGGGGGGGGGGGGGGGTTGGGCCATTTCTTTCGTCTGTTTCCTTGCGCTACATCGTAAACGCGGGAGACAGCGACAAAGTATAATAAAAAAAAATGTAATAATAATAATAATAATAATAATAATAATAATAATAATAATAATAATAATAATAATAATAATGATATTCATAATAATAATAATAATTATAATAATAATAATAATAAATATAATAATAATAATAATAATAATAATAATAATAATGATAATAATAATAATAAGAATGATAATAATAATGATGATAATAATAATAATAATAATAATAATAATAATAATAATAATAATAATAATAATAATAATAATAATAATAATAATCATTATTATTATCATAATGATAATGATTATGATAATTATAATTATAATGCTTTATTACCATAACAAGTTAGCCTTTAGTGCATAGCCAATCTTTGCATGTTACGTATAATGTACTGAAAGCAGAGCGTCGTATGTAGAGGCAAGCATGACACAGTACTTTACACTGACGGGTGATAACACGTCACCTCCCGTATACGATACCGATCAATAACCTTCTTCCATTACCTGATCTTATCGTTCTCATTGTCTCAGATATTCCCCATTCCATCCTTGTACCTTGGTCTCTGTCTTCCCCTACCTCTCCCTCATTCTAGATTTAGTAATAGATCATTTGATCTAGTTTCTCTTCACTTATCTTCTCCACACGTTCACACCATATTCGTGCATGCCGGTGTGTTCTCTTAGTTCCACCGTTGCTAACTCCTACACGTTGCCCCTACAGCGTCATTCCTTGTCATGTTAGATGACTATACAATGTCGAGAATGATATGCTGCTTGATTAGTTTTAAGTAATATCAGGAAATTATTATAAACAGAAATGTCACCAAACGTGTTCAAAGACTCCAAACTTTGTTTGTACGAATAAATTTTAAGCATTATTGCCCTGTTGTCCAACAGAACCAGTTAACGTTATTTGCCATCCACTTCAATAATAAGTTGAAATAAATTTTCTTGTATTTTATTATTTTAAGGTCAGGTTAGGTTAAGTTAGGTTAGCTTAGCTTAGGTCAGGTTTGGTTAGGTTAGGTTAGGTTAGGTTTGGTTAGATTAGGTTAGGTTAGGTTAGGTTAGGTTAGGTGTGGTTAAGTTAGGTTAGGTTAGGTTAGGTTAGGTGTGGGTAGGTTAGGTTATTTTAGGTAAGGTTAGGTTAGGTTACAGACCAACACTGAGGTAAAGTCGTGGCTAAGATCAGCGTTAAGGGAGTACCAGATACATGGAGATTTGCGACAAGTTACCTCGCTGTGAGGAGGTGGCTGTGGGCGTGAGTGCCTCTGGTGTCGGACACGTTGGCGTAGTGCCACTTGGGAACGTAGATCATGTGCTTCTCCTTGGTCATGATGTGTTCGGCTATATCTGATAGAAGGATAATATTTGATTTCAGAACTAAAAATAAACACGTACCAGGCCTATTAACAATTGAGGAAGAAAACGTAGAAAGAGTAAACCAGTATAAGTATTTGGGCTTTATGATTGATGACCAGTTGAAGGGAAGTGTTAATACAGATATGGTGTCAAGGAAATGTAACCAAAGATTACACTTTGTACGTATCTTGCATAACCTACGTGTAGATAAAATGGTCATTAGCCTATTTTACAAATCAATTTTAGAATCAGTTATAAATTTTTCAATCACTGCCTGGTATGGAAAACTTACTTGCAAAGATAAAAAGAAGTTGGGAAGGATTGTTAAGAAAGCAAGAAAACTAGGGGCAGAGACCACATCACTGAATAAGCTTTATCAAAAAGGTACAATGAAACAAGTAGACAGAATGATGAAAGATGTAACGCATCCGCTACATAATTGTTACACGTATCTTAAATCTGGTAGAAGTCTAGCTCTGCCCAAGCTGCACACTGATAGATACAAAAAGTCGTTTGTACCTAAAAGCATTCTGCTTTTCAATCATCTATCATCACTATAACTTCTAGCTTTAAGTTTCATGATAACTGTAGGTGATGGTTCATGATAGGGATGGTGACAAGCTGATATCGCATGTACACAATAGCAAAGTAACATTTTATATGAAATAACCTATGCAATATTTCTTGTTAATATTTTAATGTTTTTTTTTTTACAACTACTAAGGAGCTCTAAAGCCAAAACGAATTTCATTTTGTATTACATTTTGTATAACAATTTGACGAATAAAGTATCTTATCTTATCTTATATTATCTTAATAAAATCCATGTCATTCAAACGCAGGGGATCAGTCTGAACAGATCAAAAGGTTCTCAAAACACTTCAGTTTTGTTCATGTTTTATACAAGTGATATCAACACATAGCAACACTTTAACTGATGATGATAAGAAGATGGTCATGCACACTTCAACTGATGATGATAACAAGATGAAGGTCATGCACACTTCAACTGATGATGATAACAAGATGAAGGTCATGCACACTTCAACTGATGATGATAACAAGATGAAGGTCATGCACACTTCAACTGATGATGATAACAAGATGAAGGTCATGCACACTTCAACTGATGATGATAACAAGATGAAGGTCATGCACACTTCAACTGATGATGATAACAAGATGAAGGTCATGCACACTTCAACTGATGATGATAACAAGATGAAGGTCATGCACACTTCAACTGATGATGATAACAAGATGAAGGTCATGCACACTTCAACTGATGATGATAACAAGATGAAGGTCATGTACACAAAATCCGGTGACACGCCATTAGTCTGGGAGTCGTGCAACGCGCCTGTTTGAAGCAATACTGAACATACGGGTCTTAAATTCTACCCAGTTAAACATACTTCCAACTAAAACGACACTCCCCAGGCAAAAACGAGCTGTAATTTCCCGTATATGTTTCTGCCGTGGACACAGTGGGATCAGTAAAGCTTCATCCAGGCAAGTGGCGAGGACTTAGCTCGGCGAGTAATATCCCATAACCAAAGTCAACTCCACAGATAGAATGTGTCATATTTCCAACAAAAAATTAAGGCATTGTGTCCAGTCATTGAATCAATAAGAAATCACCTTTGATCCTCGTAGTCTTGTTTCCGTAGGCATAGTCGAGTTGATAACATAGTCCGAACAGCATAGGTATCAAGGGGTAGAGGACGACAGAGTTCTTGGTGTGGCGGAACCCGGCGTACAGAAACGAAGCCGAGGAGACGAAGAATGGCACAAACCATACCAGACGCTCCCGAACTACAGCAACTCGCACGGCCACCTGACGCTCAGCCAGCCTGCGTCCTGCCTCTCCTTGTTTCCTGCTCTGTCGGTGGAGACACGTCACTCTTCGTAAGGTTATGACATTCTATAAATACAACAAAATTGTTATTACATAATCATCTAACACTATGTAGGTATTAGTCTTTATGTTATATAGGGAAACATGGGCAACTGAATGAATTAGCTAAGGCCATTTAGTTAACGATATATCATATTGATTCATATATCATACTTTGCCGCTGTCTCCCGCGTTAGCGAGGAAGCGCAAGGAAATAGATGAAAGAATGGCCCAACCCACCCACATACACATGTATATACATACACGTCCACACCCGCACATATTCATACCTATACATTTCAACATATACACATATATGTACATACACAGATATATAATCATATACACATTAACATAATTCATATTTCCTATCTTTATTCATTTCCGTCACCACGACCGCCACACATGAAATGACAACCTCCCCCCCCCCCCGCATGTGCGCGAGTTAGCGCTAGGAAAAGACAACAAAGACTGCATTCGTTCACACTCAGTCTCTAGCTGTCATGTATAATGCACCGAAACCACAGCTCCCTTTCCTCATCCAGGCCCCACAAAAATTTCCATGGTTTACCCCAGACGCTTCACATGCCCTGGTTCAATCCATTGACAGTACGTCGACCCCGGTACATCACATCGTTCCAATTTATTCAGTTCCTTGCACGCCTTTCACTCTCCTGCATGTTCAGGCCCCGATCGCTCAAAATCATTTTCGCTCCATCCCTTCAACTCCAATTTGGTCTCCCTCTTCTCGTTCCATCCACCTCTGACTATATATATGCTCTTCCTCACTCTTTCCTCACTCATTCTCTCCATGTGACCAAACCATTTTAAAACACCCTCTTCTGCTCTCTCAACCACATTCTTTTTATTACCACACAGCTCTCTTACCCTTTCATTACTTACTCGATCAAACCACCTCACACCACATATTGTCCTCAAACATCTCATTTCCAACACATCCACCCTCCTTCGTACAACCCTATCTATAGCCCACGCCTCGCATCCGTATAACATAGTTGGAATCACTGTCCCTTCAAACATACCAATTTTTGATTTCCGAGATAATGTTCTCGCCTTCCACACATTTTCAACGATCCCAAAACTTTCACCCCCTCCCCACCCTGTGACTCACTTCCACCTCCATGGCTCCATCCGCTACCAAATCCAATCCCAGAAATCTGAAACACTTCACTTCCTCCAGTTTTTCTCCATTCAAACTTACCTCCCATTTGACTTGCCCCTTAACTCTACAGTACCAATTAGCCTTGCTCTTATTCACATTTACTCTCAGCTTTCTTTTTTCACAAACTTTACCAAACTCAGTCACCAGTTTCTGCAGTTTCTTACCCGAATCAATCACCAACTTCTGCAGTCATTCACACGAATCTGTCAAAAGCGCTGTATCATCAGCGAACAACAACTGACTCACTTCCCAAGCCCTCTCATCCACAACAGACTGCATACTTGCCCCTCTCTCCAAAACTCTTGCATTCACCTCCGTAACAACCCCATCCATAAACAAATTAAACAACCATGGAGACATCACGCACCCCTGCCGCAAACCGACATTTACAGAGAACCAGTTACTTTCCTCTCTTCCTAGTAGTACAAATACCTTACATCCTCGATAAAAACTTTCACTGCTTCTCGCAACTTCCCTCCAACACCATATAGTCTTAATACCTTCCACAGAGCATCTCAATCAACACTATCATATGCCTTCTCCAAATCCATAAATGCTACATACAAATCAATTTGTTTTTCTAAGTATTTCTCACAACATTCTTCAAAGCAAACACCTGATCCACACATCCTCTACCACTTCTGAAACCACACTGCTCTTCCCCAGTATGATGCTCTGTATATGCTTTCACCCTCGCAATCAATAACCTCCCGTATAATTTTCCCTGAATAGTCAACAAAACTTACACCGCTGTAATTTGAACACTCACCTTTCTACCCTTTGCCTTTCTATAACATATATATATATATTAATATATATATATATATATGTTTTTTTTTTTTTGCTTCGTCGCTGTCTCCCGCGTTTGCGAGGTAGCGCAAGGAAACAGACGAAAGAAATGGCCCAACCCATCCCCATACACATGTATATACATACGTCCACACACGCAAATATACATACCTACACAGCTTTCCATGGTTTACCCCAGAAGCTTCACATGCCCTGATTCAACCCACTGACAGCACGTCAACCCCGGTATACCACATCGATCCAATTCACTCTATTCCTTGCCCGCCTTTCACCCTCCTGCATGTTCAGGCCCCGATCACACAAAATCTTTTTCACTCCATCTTTCCACCTCCAATTTGGTCTCCCACTTCTCCTCGTTCCCTCCACCTCCGACACATATATCCTCTTGGTCAATCTTTCCTCACTCATTCTCTCCATGTGCCCAAACCATTTCAAAACACCCTCTTCTGCTCTCTCAACCACGCTCTTTTTATTTCCACACATCTCTCTTACCCTTACATTACTTACTCAATCAAACCACCTCACACCACACATTGTCCTCAAACATCTCATTTCCAGCACATCCATCCTCCTGCGCACAACTCTCTCCATAGCCCACGCCTCGCAACCATACAACATTGTTGGAACCACTATTCCTTCAATCATACCCATTTTTGCTTTCCGAGATAATGTTCTCGACTTCCACACATTCTTCAAGGCTCCCAGGATTTTTGCCCCCTCCCCCACCCTATGATTCACTTCCGCTTCCATGGTTCCATCCGCTTCCAGATCCACTCCCAGATATCTAAAACACTTTACTTCCTCCAGTTTTTCTCCATTCAAACTTACCTCCCAATTGACTTGACCCTCAACCCTACTGTACCTGATAGCCTTGCTCTTATTCACATTTACTCTTAACTTTCTTCTTTCAAACACTTTACCAAACTCAGTCACCAGCTTCTGCAGTTTCTCACATGAATCAGCCACCAGCGCTGTATCATCAGCGAACAACAACTGACTCACTTCCCAAGCTCTCTTATCCACAACAGACTTCATACTTGCCCCTCTTTCCAAAACTCTTGCATTCACCTCCCTAACAACCTCATCCATAAACAAATCAAACAACCATGGAGACATCACACACCCCTGCCGCAAACCTACATTCACTGAGAACCAATCACTTTCCTCTCTTCCTACACGTACACATGCCTTACATCCTCGATAAAAACTTTTCACTGCTTCTAACAACTTACCTCCTACACCATATATTCTTAATACCTTCCACAGAGCATCTCTACCAACTCTATCATATGCCTTCTCCAGATCCATAAATGCTACATACAAATCCATTTGCTTTTCTAAGTATTTCTCACATACTTTCTTCAAAGCAAACACCTGATCCACACATCCTCTACCACTTCTGAAACCACACTGCTCTTCCCCAATCTGATGCTCTGTACATGCCTTCACCCTCTCAATCAATACCCTCCCATATAATTTACCAGGAATACTCAACAAACTTATACCTCTGTAATTTGAGCACTCACTCTTATCCCCTTTGCCTTTGTACAATGGCACTATGCAAGCATTCCGCCAATCCTCAGGCACCTCACCATGAGTCATACATACATTAAGTATGTATGTGTGGAAGTCGAGAACATTATCTCGGAAAGCAAAAATGGGTATGTTTGAAGGAATAGTGGTTCCAACAATGTTGTATGGTTACGAGGCGTGGGCTATGGATAGAGTTGTGCGCAGGAGGATGGATGTGCTGGAAATGAGATGTTTGAGAACAATGTGTGGTGTGAGGTGGTTTGATCGAGTGAGTAACGTAAGGGTAAGAGAGATGTGTGGAAATAAAAATAGCGTGGTTGAGAGAGCAGAAGAGGGTGTTTTGAAGTGGTTTGGGCACATGGAGAGGATGAGTGAGGAAAGATTGACCAAGAGGATATATGTGTCGGAGGTGGAGGGAACAAGGAGAAGAGGGAGACCAAATTTTAGGTGGAAAGATGGAGTGAAAAAGATTTTGTGTGATCGGGGCCTGAACATGCAGGAGGGTGAAAGGAGGGCAAGGAATAGAGTGAATTGGAGCGATGTGGTATACCGGGGTTGACGTGCTGTCAGTGGATTGAATCAAGGCATGTGAAGCGTCTGGGGTAAACCATGGAAAGCTGTGTAGGTATGTATATTTGCGTGTGTGGACGTATGTATATACATGTGTATGGGGGAGGGTGGGCCATTTCTTTCGTCTGTTTCCTTGCGCTACCTCGCAAACGCGGGAGACAGCGACAAAGTATAATAATAATAATAATATATATATATATATATATATATATATATATATATATATATATATATATATATATATATATATATATATATAAATATATATATATATATATATATATATATATATATATATTTTTTTTTTTTTTTTTTTTTTATACTTTGTCGCTGTCTCCCGCGTTTGCGAGGTAGCGCAAGGAAACAGACGAAAGAAATGGCCCCCCCCCATACACATGTACATACACATATATATATATATATATATATATATATATATATATATATATATATATATATAGATATTTCTTTCTTTTCTTTCAAACTATTCGCCATTTCAAGCGTTAGCGAGGTAGCGTTAAGAACAGAGGACTGGGCCTGGAGGGAATATCCTCACCTGGCCCCCTTCTCTGTTCCTGGTTTTGGAAAATTAAAAAAAAAAACGAGAGGGGAAGATTTCCAGCCCCCCCCCTCCCTCCCCTTTTAGTCGCCTTCTACGACACGCAGGGAATACGTGGGAAGTATTCTTTCTCCCCTATCCCCAGGAATAATATATATATATATATATATATATATATATATATATATATATATATATATATATATATATATATATATATATATATTTTCTTTCATACTATTCGCCATTTCCCGCGTTAGCGAGGTAGCGTTAAGAACAGAGGACTGGGCCTTTGAGGGAATATCCTCCTCTGGCCCCCTTCTCTGTTCCTTCTTTGAGAAAAACAACAAAAAAACAAGAGGGGAGGATCTCCAGCCCCCCGCTCCCTTCCCTTTTAGTCGCCTTCTACGACACGCAGGGAATACGTGGGAAGTATTCTTTCTCCCCTATCCCCAGGGATATATATAAATATATATACTTATTTTGCTTTGTCGCTGTCTCCCGCGTTAGCGAGGTAGGGCAAGGAAACAGACGAAAGAATGGCACAACCCACCCACACACACATGTACATACATACACATCCACACCCGGATATATACATACCTATACATCTCAATGTATACATACATATACCCACACAGACATATACATATATACCGATGTACATAATTCATACTGTCTGCCTTCATTCATTTCCATCGCCACCCCGCCACACATGGAATAACGACACCCTCCCCCCTCATGTGTGCAGGGTAGCGCTGGGAAAAGACAACAAAGGCCCCATTCGTTTACACTCAGTCTCTAGCTGTTATGTAATAATGCAACGAAACCACAGTTCCCTCTCCACATACAGGCCCCACAAAACTTTCCATGGTTTACCCCAGACGCTTCACATGCCTCCCACACCATATATTCTTAATACCTTCCACAGACCTTCTCTATCAACTCTCTCATATGCCTTCTCTAGATCTATAAATGCTACATACAAATCCATTAGCTTTTCTAAGTATTTCTCACATACATTCTTCAAAGCAAACACCTGATCAACACATCCTCTGCCACTTCTGAAACCACAGTTCTCTTCCCCAATCTGATGCTCTGTACATGCCTTCACCCTCTCAATCCATTGACAGCACGTCGAACCCGGTATACCACATCGTTCCAATTCACTCTATTCCTTGCACGCCTTTCACCTTCCTGCATGTTCAGGCCCCGATCACTCAAAACCTTTTTCACTCCATCTTTTCGCCTCCAATTTGTTCTCCCACTTCTCGTTCCCTACACCTCTGACATATATATCCTCTTTCTCAATCTTTCCTCACACCTTCTTCTATTCTCTTAACCACACGCTTTTGATTACCACACATCTCTCTTACCCTTTCATTACTTACTGGATTAAACCACCTCACACCACATATTGTCCTCAAACATCTCATTTCCAACACATCCATCCTCTTTCGCACAACTCTATCTATAGCCCACGCCTTGCAACCATATAACATTGTCGGAACCACTATTCCTTCAAAAATACACATTTTTGCTTTCCGAGATAACGTTCTCGCCTTCCACACATTTTTGAACGATGCCAGTACTTTCGCCCCCTCCCCCACCCTATGGTTCACTTCCGCTTCCGCTGCCAGATCCACTCCCAGATACCTAAAACACTTCCTCCAGTTTTTCTCCATTCAAACGTACCTCCCAATTGACTTGTCCCTCAACCCTGCTGCACCAAATAACCTTGCTCATATTCACTTTTACAGTCAGCTTTCTTCTTTCACGCACTTTACCAAACTCAGTCACCAGTTTGTGCAGTTTCTCACCCGGATCAGCCACCAGCTGTGCATCATCAACAAAGTACAACTGATTCAGTTTCCAAACTCTCTCATCTACAACAGACTGCATACTTGCCCCTCTCTCCAAAACCCTTTCATTCACCTCTCTAACCACCCCATCCATAAACAAATTAAACAACCATGGAGACATCACGCACCCCTGCCGTAAACCGACATTCATTGAGAACCACATACTTTCCTCTCCTTCTACTCGTACACATGCCTTACATGCTCGATAAAAACTTATTCATTTATTTATTTTGCTTTGTCGCTGTCTCCCGCGTTTGCGAGGTAGCGCAAGGAAACAGACGAAAGAAATGGCCCAACCCACCCCCATACACATGTATATACACACACGTCCACACACGCAAATATACATACCTATACATCTCAATGTACACATAAATATACACACACAGACACATACATATATACCCATGCACACAGTTCACACTGTCTGCCTTTATTCATTCACATCGCCACCTCACCACACATGGAATACCATCCCCCTTCCCCCTCATGTGTGCAGGGTAACGCTAGGAAAAGACAACAAAGGCCTCATTCGTTCACACTCAGTCTCTAGCTGTCATGCAATAATGCCCGAAGCACAGCTCCCTTTCCACATCCAGGCCCCGCACAACTTTCCATGGTTTACCCCAGACGCTTCACATGCCTTGATTCAATCCACTGACAGCACGTCAACCCCGGTATACCACATCGATCCAATTCACTCTATTCCTTGCCCGCCTTTCACCCTCCTGCATGTTCAGGCCCTGATCACTCAAAATCTTTTTCACTCCATCTTTCCACCTCCAATTTGGTCTCCCTCTTCTCCTCATTTCCTCCATCTCCAACACATATATCCTCTTGGTCAATCTTTCCTCACTCATTCTCTCCATGTGCCCAAACCATTTCAAAACACCCTCTTCTGCTCTCTCAACCACGCTCTTTTTATTTCCACACATCTCTCTTACCCTTACATTACTTACTCGATCAAACCACCTCACACCACACACTGTCCTCAAACATCTCATTTCCAGCACATCCACCCTCCTCCGCACAACTCTATCCATAGCCCACGCCTCGCAACCATACAACATTGTTGGAACCACTATTCCTTCAAACATACCCACTTTTGCTTTCCGAGATAATGTTCTAGACTTCCACACATTCTTCAAGGCTCCCAGGATTTTCGCCCCCTCCCCCACCCTATGATTTACTTCCGCTTCCATGGTTCCATCCGCTGCCAGATCCACTCCCAGATATCTAAAACACTTTACTTCCTCCAGTTTTTCTCCATTCAAACTTACCTCCCAATTGACTTGACCCTCAACCCTACTGTACCTAATAACCTTGCTCTTATTCATATTTACTCTTAACTTTCTTCTTTCACACACTTTACCAAACTCATTCACCAGCTTCTGCAGTTTCTCACATAAATCAGCCACCAGCGATGTATCATCAGCGAACAACAACTGACTCACTTCCCAAACTCTCTCATCCACAACAGACTTCATTCTTGCCCCTCTTTCCAGAACTCTTGCATTCACCTCCCTAACAACGTCATCCATAAACAAATTAAACAACCATGGAGACATCACACACCCCTGCTGCAAACCTACATTCACTGAGAACCAATCACTTTCCTCTCTTCCTACACGTACACATTCCTTACATCTTCGATGAAAACTTTTCACTGCTTCTAACAACTTGCCTCCCACACCATATATTCTTAATACCTTCCATAGAGCATCTCTATCAACTCTATCATATGCCTTCTCCAGATCCATAAATGCTACATACAAATCAATTTGCTTTTCTAAGTATTTCTCACATACATTCTTCAAAGCAAACACCTGATCAACACATCCTCTACCACTTCTGAAACCACGCTGCTCTTCCTCAATCTGATGCTCTGTACATGCCTTCATCCTCTCAATCAATACCCTCTCATATAATTTACCTGGAATACTCAACAAACTTATACCTCTGTAATTTGAGCACTCACTCTTATCCCCTTTGCCTTTGTACAATGGCACTATGCAAGCATTCCGCCAATCCTCAGGCACCTCAACATGAGTCATACATACATTAAATAACCTTACCAACCAGTCAACAATACAGTCACCCCCTTTTTTAATAAATTCCACTGCAATACCATCCAAACCTGCTGCCTTGCCGGCTTTCATCTTCCACAAAGCTTTTGCTACCTCTTCTCTGTTTACCAAATCATTTTCCCTAACCCTCTCCCTTTGCACACCACCTCGACCAAGACACCCTATATCTGCCACTCTATCATCAAACACATTCAACAAACCTTCAAAATACTCACTCCATCTCCTTCTCACATCACCACTACTTGTTATCACCTCCCCATTAACGCCCTTCACTGAAGTTCCCATTTGCTCCCTTGTCTTACGCACTTTACTTACCTCCTTCCAAAACATCTTTTTATTCTCCCTATTATTTAATGATACTCTCTCACCCCAACTCTCATTTGCCCTCTTTCTCACCTCTTCCACCTTTCTCTTGACCTCCTGTCTCTTTCTTTTATTCATCTCCCACTCAATTGTATTTTTTCCCTGCAAAAATCGTCCAAATGCCTCTCTCTTCTCTTTCACTAATAATTTTACTTCTTCATCCTACCACTCACTACCCTTTCTAATCAACCCACCTCCCACGCTTCTCATGCCACAAGCATCTTTTGCGCAATCCATCAATGATTCCCTAAATACATCCCATTCCTCCCTCACTCCCCTTACTTCCATTATTCTCACCTTTTTCCATTCTGTACTCAGTCTCTCTTAGTACTTCCTCACACAAGTCTCCTTTCCAAGCTCGCTTACTCATACCACCCTCTTCACCCCAACATTCACTCTTCTTTTCTGAAAACCCATACAAATCTTCCCCTTAACCTCCACAAGATAATGATCAGACATCCCTCTAGTTGCACCTCTCAGCACATTTACATCCAAAAGTCTCTCTTTCGCGCGCCTGTCAATTAACACGTAATCCAATAACGCTCTCTGGCCCTCTCTCCTACTTACATACGTATACTTATGTATATCTCGCTTTTTAAACCAGGTATTCCAAATCACCAGTCAGCACATAAATCTACAAGCTCTTCACCATTTCCACTTATATACATATATATGTATATACATATATATATATATATATATATATATATATATATATATATATATATATATATATATATATATATATATATATATTTATATATATATATATATATATATATATATATATATATATATATATATATATATATATATATATATATATATATATATATATATATGGAGAAAAACTGGAGGAAGTAGAGTGTTTTAGATATCTGGGAGTGGATCTGTCAGCGGATGGAACCATGGAAGCGGAAGTGGATCATAGGGTGGGGGAGGGGGCGAAAATTTTGGGAGCCTTGAAAAATGTGTGGAAGTCGAGAACATTATCTCGGAAAGCAAAAATGGGTATGTTTGAAGGAATAGTGGTTCCAACAATGTTGTATGGTTGCGAGGCGTGGGCTATGGATAGAGATGTGCGCAGGAGGATGGATGTGCTGGAAATGAGATGTTTGAGGAAAATGTGTGGTGTGAGGTGGTTTGATCGAGTAAGTAACGTAAGGGTAAGAGAGATGTGTGGAAATGAAAAGAGCGTGGTTGAGAGAGCAGAAGAGGGTGTTTTGAAATGGTTTGGGCACATGGAGAGAATGAGTGAGGAAAGATTGTCCAAGAGGATATATGTGTCGGAGGTGGAGGGAACGAGGAGAAGAGGGAGACCAAATTGGAGGTGGAAAGATGGAGTGAAAAAGATTTTGTGTGATCGGGGCCTGAACATGCAGGAGGGTGAAAGGAGGGCAAGGAATAGAGTGAATTGGAGCGATGTGGTATACAGGGGTTGACGTGCTGTCAGTGGATTGAATCAAGGCATGTGAAGCGTCTGGGGTAAACCATGGAAAGCTGTGTAGGTATGTATATTTGCGTGTGTGGACGTGTGTATGTACATGTGTATGGGGGGGGGGTTGGGCCATTTCTTTCGTCTGTTTCCTTGCGCTACCTCGCAAACGCGGGAGACAGCGACAAAGTATAAAATAAAAAAAAAAAAAAAAAAAAATATATATATATATATATATATATACATATATGGAGAAAAACTGGAGGAAGTAGAGTGTTTTAGATATCTGGGAGTGGATCTGGCAGCGGGTGGTACCATGGAAGCGGAAGTGGATCATAGGGTGGGGGAGGGGGCGAAAACTCTGGGAGCCTTGAAGAATGTGTGGAAGTCGAGAACATTATCTCGGAAAGCAAAAATGGGTATGTTTGAATGAATAGTGGTTCCAACAATGTTGTATAGTTGCGAGGCGTGGGCTATGGATAGAGTTGTGCGCAGGAGGATGGATGTGCTGGAAATGAGATGTTTGAGAACAATGTGTGGTGTGAGGCGGTTTGATCGAGTAAGTAACGTAAGGGTAAGAGAGATGTGTGGAAATAAAAAGAGCGTGGTTGAGAGAGCAGAAGAGGGTGTTTTGAAATGGTTTGGGCACATGGAGAGAATGAGTGAGGAAAGATTGACCAAGAGGATATATGTGTCGGAAGTGGAGGGAACGAGGAGAAGTGTGAGACTAAATTGGAGGTGGAAAGATGTAGTGAAAAAGATTTTGAGTGATCGGGGCCTGAGCATGTAGGAGGGTGAAAGGCGGGCAAGGAATAGAGTGAATTGGATCGATGTGGTATACCTGGGTCGACGTGCTGTCAGTGGATTGAATCAGGGTATGTGAAGCGTCTGGGGTAAACCATGGAAAGCTGTCTAGGTATGTATATTTGCGTGTGTCGACGTATGTGTATGGGGGTGGGTTGGGCCATTTCTTTCGTCTGTTTCCTTGGGCTACCTCGCAAACGCGGGAGACAGCGACAAAGCAAAAAAAAGAAAAGAAAAATGTATATAATTAATATATATATATATATATATATATATATATATATATATATATATATATATATATATATAATGTTACGAACACGTGTGTGTGTCCACATGTTCGTATATTTGAGTATGGTGTATCTCTGTGTATCGTGTGCCTTAGTGTAGGGTGTGGTTGCTATCGGGTCGGATCTCACTTCCCTGACCGTGTTAATTGTCCTAGGAATTATGTTTTGAAGCAGATGTTGACCAGTCCTCTAGCACCCAAACCCTTGTCAACGGCGACAGGTCAAGGCGTGGGGCCAGCTGCGGGGTATGTCATCCCGTACGTTCGCTGCTGTCATGGACAAGGGAGCAAAGAAGTTTGAATATGTGGGCCGGACCTTAGGCCTCCTTCAGCCAATCACGTCAAGATGAGGGCGTGACAATCAGTCTTTTGATCTATCAAGGGCAATTGTGTCATTCTGACCTATCGTAGCCATAGGTGGCGGGTCGAGGCGTGGCTAGCTGTTCTTGCCTTGCTGGTCCTTCAGATAAAAGGCTCAGACGATCGTCTGGGAGTCGATTCCTTCAGCAGTCCCGAGCCCAGCAAGGTAATGTAGGCTTTCCCTGTCTCGAACCCCGTAGCCACCGCTGCCCTAGTTTGTAAGATGCTTACTGTGTCACGTGGTTTAGCTAAGTGTAACGATGATGTTTACTGTGTCACGTCAGGTTTAGCTAAGTGTAACGATGATGTTTACTGTGTCACGTCAGGTTTAGCTAAGTGTAACGATGATGTTTACTGTGTCACGTCAGGTTTACTAAGTGTAACGATGATGTTTACTGTGTCACGTCAGTTTAACTAAGTGTAACGATGATGTTTACTGTGTCACGTCAGGTTTAGCTAAATGTAACGATGATGTTTACTGTGCCACGTCAGGTTTAACTAAGTGTAACGATGATGTTTACTGTGTTACGTCAGGTTTAGCTAAGTGTAACGATGATGTTAACTGTGCCACGTCAGGTTTAGCTAAGTGTAGCGATGATGTTTACTGTGTTACTTCAGGTTTAGCTAAATGTAACGATGATGTTTACTGTGCCACGTCAGGTTTAGCTAAGTGTAACGATGATGTTTACTGTGTTACGTCAGGTTTAGGTAAGTGTAACGATGATGTTTACTGTGTCACGTCAGTTTAACTAAGTGTGACGATGATGTTTACTGTGTCACGTCAGGTTTAGCTAAATGTAACGATGATGTTTACTGTGCCACGTCAGGTTTAGCTAAGTGTAACGATGATGTTTACTGTGTTACGTCAGGTTTAGCTAAGTGTAACGATGATGTTAACTGTGCCACGTCAGGTTTAGCTAAGTGTAGCGATGATGTTTACTGTGTTACGTCAGGTCTAACTAAGTGTAATGCTATCGAACAAAGAGTCATAAAGGAAAGAGGTCTCCTGGTTTGAAATCTTATCTGGAATGTTAACTCATGTTCAATGTTAAACTCATGTTCAGGGTTAGCGTAAGTGATTCGTGCCTGATTTATGTGTTCACCTTGTACATTTGAATTCTTTCATTATAAGTAATTCTAACCCTGGTGTTTGTTTTAATCCCAAACGTTAAGATAGCGTTATCCTGAGTTGTACAATATGACAAATCTAACGTCCTTGCAAAGACAGGATCAGTGTAGTATTTGTAACATATATATGTTCCTGGCGACCTTGCTCGAAAAAGCACTGAGTTCGTAACAAGGCAAGGCAGCAGGTTTGGATGGTATTGCAGTGGAATTTATTAAAAAAGAGGGTGACTGTATTGTTGACTGGTTGGTAAGGTTATTGAATGTATGTGTGATTCATGGTGAGGTGCCTGAGGATTGGCGGAATGCCTGCATAGTGCCATTGCACAAAGGCAAAGGGGATAAGAGTGAGTGCTCAAATTACAGAGGTATAAGTTTGTTGAGAATTCCTGGTAAATTATATGGGAGGGTATTGATTGAGAGGGTGAAGGCATGTACAAAGCATCAGATTGGGGAAGAGTAGTGTGGCTTCAGAAGTGGTAGAGGATGTGTGGATCAGGTGTTTGCTTTGAAGAATGTATGTGAGAAATACTTAGAAAAACAAATGGATTTGTATGTAGCATTTATGGATCTGGAGAAAGTATATGATAGAGTTGATAGAGATGCTCTGTGGAAGGTATTAAGAATATATGGTGTGGGAGGCAAGTTGTTAGAAGCAGTGAAAAGTTTTTATCGAGGATGTAAGGCATGTGTACGTGTAGGAAGAGAGGAAAGTGATTGGTTCTCAGTGAATGTAGGTTTGCGGCAGGGGTGTGTGATGTCTCCATGGTTGTTTAATTTGTTTATGGATGGGGTTGTTAGGGAGGTGAATGCAAGAGTTTTGGAAAGAGGGGCAAGTATTCAGTCTGTTGTGGATGAGAGAGCTTGGGAAGTGAGTCAGTTGTTGTTCGCTGATGATACATCGCTGGTGGCTGATTCATGTGAGAAACTGCAGAAGCTGGTGACTGAGTTTGGTAAAGTGTGTGAAAGAAGAAAGTTGGGAGTAAATGTGAATAACAGCAAGGTTATTAGGTACAGTAGGGTTGAGGGCCAAGTCAATTGGGAGGTAAGTTTGAATGGAGAACAACTGGAGAAAGTAAAGTGTTTTAGATATATGGGAGTGGATCTGGCAGCGGATGGAACCATGGAAGCGGAAGTGAATCATAGGGTGGGGGAGGGTGCGAAAATTCTGGGAGCCTTGAAGAATATTTGGAAGTCGAGAACATAATCTCGGAAAGCAAAAATGGCTATATTTGAAGGAATAGTGGTTCCAACAATGTTGTATGGGTGCGAGGCGTGGGCTATGGATAGAGTTGTGCGCAGGAGGGTGGATGTGCTGGAAATGAGATGTCTGAGGACAATATGTGGTGTGAGGTGGTTTGATCGAGTAAGTAATGTAAGGGTAAGAGAGATCTGTAGAAATAAAAAGAGTGTGGTTGAGAGAGCAGAAGAGGGTGTTTTGAAATGGTTTGGTCACATGGAGAGAATGAGTGAGGAAAGAGGATATATGTGTCGGAGGTGGAGGGAACGAGGAGAAGTGAGAGACCAAAATAGAGGTCAAAAGATGGAGTGAAAAAGATTTTGAGTGATCGGGGCCTAAACACGCAGGAGGGTGAAATGAGTGCAAGGAATAGAGTGAATTGGAACGATGTGGTATACCGAGGTCGAGGTGCTGTCAATGGATTGAACCAGGGCATGTGAAGCGTCTGGGGTAAACCATGGAAAGTTCTGTGGGGCCTGGATGTGGAAAGGGAGCTGTGGTTTCGGTGCATTATTACATGACAGCTAGAGACTGAGTGTGAACGAATGGGGCCTTTGTTGTCTTTTCCTAGCGCAACCCCGCACACATGAGGGGGAGGGGGTTGCTATTCCATGTGTGGCGAGCCGGCGATGGGAATGAATAAAGGCAGACAGTATGAATTATGTACATGTGTATGTATGTATCTGTCTGTGTGTGTATATTTATGTGTACATTGAGATGTATAGGTATATATATTTGCGTGTGTGGACGTGTGTGTATATACATGTGTATGTGGGTGGGTTGGGCCATTCTTTCGTCTGTTTCCTTGCGCTACCTCGCTGACGCGGGAGACAGCGACAAAGCAAAATAAAAAAATAAAAGAGATAGTATATATATATATGTATATACATATATATAGTCATTTGTCTATTAGGTGCTCCCGCCTGTTGCACAGAGGTCCCGGGTAAGTTCCTGGCTGTTGGAGGTTTGTATATGATATATATATATATATATATATATATATATATATATATATATATATATATATATATATATATATATATATATATATCTTTTCTTTTCTTTTAGACTATTCGCCTTTTCCCCGTTAGCGAGGTAGCGTTAACAACAGAGGACTGAGCCTTTGAGGGAATATCCTCACCTGGCCCCCTTCTCTGTTCCTTCTTTGGGGAAAAAAAAACGAGAGGGGAGAATTTGTAGCCCCCCCACTACCTCCCTTTTTAGACGCCATCTACGACACGCAGGGAATACGTGGGAAGTATCCTTTCTCCCCTATCCCCAGGGATAATATATATATATATATATATATATATATATATATATATATATATATATATATATTTTTTTTTTTTTCTTTTTTTTTGTCGCTGTCTCCCGCGTTTGCGAGGTAGCGCAAGGAAACAGACGAAAGAAATGGCCCAACCCACCCCCATACACATGTATATACATACGTCCACACACGCAAATATACATACCTACACAGCTTTCCATGGTTTACCGCAGACGCTTCACATGCCCCGATTCAATCCACTGACAGCACGTCAACCCCGGTATACCACATCGATCCAATTCACTCTATTCCTTGCCCTCCTTTCACCCACCTGCATGTTCAGGCCCCGATCACACAAAATCTTTTTCACTCCATCTTTCCACCTCCACTTTGGTCTCCCTCTTCTCGTTCCCTCCACCTCCGACACATATATCCTCTTGGTCAATCTTTCCTCACTCATTCTCTCCATGTGCCCAAACCATTTCAAAACACACTCTTCTGCTCTCTCAACCACGCTCTTTTTATTTCCACACATCTCTCTTACCCTTACGCTACTTACTCACTCAAACTACCTCACACCACACATTGTCCTCAAACATCTCATTTCCAGCACATCCATCCTCCTGCGCACAACTCTATCCATAGCCCACGCCTCGCAACCATACAACATTGTTGGAACCACTATTCCTTCAAACATACCCATTTTTTGCTTTCCGAGATAATGTTCTCGACTTCCACACATTCTTCAAGGCTCCCAGAATTTTCGCCCCCTCCCTGGGGATAGGGGATTAAGAATACTTCCCAATTATTTCCTGCGTGTCGTAGAAGGCGACTAAAAGGGGAGGGAGCGGGGGGCTGGAAATCCTCCCCTCTCGTTTTTTTTTTAATTTTCCAAAAGAAGGAACAGAGGGGGCCAGGTGAGGATATTCCAAAAAATGCCCAGTCCTCTCTGTACTTAACGCTACCTCGCTAACCCGGGAAATGGCGAATAGTTTAAAAGAAAAGAAAAGATATATATATATATATATATATATATATATATATATATATATATATATATATATATATATATATATCATATACAAACCTCCAACAGCCAGGATCTTACCCGGGACCTCTGTGCAACAGGCGGGAGCACCTAATAGACAAATGACTATTCGAATACTATGTCCTCGAATGCACTTCGTCTCACGTTGGTGAGCAACGGGGTCTACACCGACAATTTCCCATTAGGCTCACATAGCCAGAAGATAGCATTTTACCGAACCTAACTGTACAAAACCACCACCCAGACACACCATCATCACCACCATCCTGACACTCCATCATCACCACCGTTCCGGCGCACCATAATCACCACCATCCAGGCACACCATCATCACCACCATCACGACACACCATCATCACCACCATCCCGGCACACCATCATCACCTCCAACCCGACATACCATCATCAACACTTCCCCGACACACCATCATCACCACCATCCCAGCATATCACCATCACCACCATCCCGACACATCATCAGCACCACCATCCCGGCACATCATCATCACCACCATCCCGGCACATCATCAGCACCACAATCCCGGCACACCATCATCACCACCATCACGGCATAAAATCATCACCACCATCCCGGCACAACATCATCACCACCATCCTGGCATACCATCACCACCACCATCCCGACAAACCCTCATCATCACCATCCCGGCACATCATCATCACCACCATCCCGACTCACCATCATCACCACCACCCCGTCACATCATCATCACCACCATCCCGACAAACCCTCATCACCATCATCCCGGAACATCATCATCACCACCATCGTGACACACCATCATCACCATCATCCTGGCACACCATATCACCACCATCCCGACACATAATCATCACGATCATCCCGGTACATCATCATCACCACCTTCCCGAAACACCATCATCACCATCATCCCGACACACCATCATCACCACCATCCCAACACACCAACATCACCACCATCCCGACCCCATCTTACACCATCCCGACACACCATCATCAACAACATCCCGGCACACATCATCACCACCATCCCAGCATATCCCCCCTCACACATCCCGACACACCATCATCACCACCATCCCGGCACATCATCATCACCACCATCCCGACACACCATCACCACCACCATCCCAACACACAATCATTACCACCATCTTGACACACCATCATCACCATCATCCCGACACACCATCATCACCACCATCCCAACACACCAACATCACCACCATCCCGACACACCATCATCACCACCATCCCGACACACCATCATCAACAACATCCCGGCACATCATCATAACCACCATCCCAACACACCATCATCATATCTTTCCCTACACACAATCATCACCACCATCACGGCATATCATCATCATCACCATCCCGACACCCCATCATCACCACGATCCCGGCACACAATCATCACCATCCCGGCACATCATCATCACCACCATCCCGACACCCCATCATCACCACCATCCTGGCACATCATCATCACCATCATCCCGGTACACCATCATCAACACCTTCTCGGCACACCATCATCGCCACCATCCCCGCAAATCATCATTACCACAACCATCCCGGCACACTATCATCACCACCATCCTGGCACATCATCATCACCGCCATCCCGACACATCATCATCACCACCATCCCGGCACACTATCATCACCACCATCCTGGCACATCATCATCACCGCCATCCCGACACATCATCATCACCATCATCGTGGCACATCATCACCACCATCTCGACATACCATCATCACCACTATCCCTACACACCGTCATCACCACCATCCCGGCACATCATCATCACCACCATCCCGGCACACCATCATCATCACCTTGAAGAAACACCAACATCACCACCATCCCGGCACATCATCATCACCACCATCCCGGCACACCATCATCACCATCATCCTGGCACATCATCACCACCATCTCGACATACCATCATCACCACTATCCCTACACACCATCATCACCACCATCCCGGCACATCATCATCACCACCATCCCGGCACACCATCATCATCACCTTGAAGAAACACCATCATCACCACCATCCCGGCACACCTTTATCACAACCATCCCGGCACATCATCATCACCACCATCCCGGCACATCATCATCACCACCATCCCGGCACGCCATCATCATCACCTCCACGGCACACCGTCATCGCCAGCATCGCCACACACCATTATCACCACCATCCCGACTCACCATCATCACCACCATCCCAGCACAACATCATCACCACCATTCCGACACACCATCATCACCACCATCCCATCACACCATCATCACCACCATCCCGGAACACCTTCATCACCACCATCCCGGCACGCCATCATCATCACCTCCACGGCACACCGTCATCACCACCATCGCCAAACACCATTATCACCACCATCCCGACACATCATCATCACCACCATCCCGGCACATCATCATCACCACCATCCCGGCACACCATTATCACCACCATCCCGACACATCATCATCACCACCATCCCGACACATCATCATCACCACCATCCCGACACATCATCATCACCACCATCCCGGCACATCATCATCACCACCATCCCGGCACACCATCATCACCACCATCCCTACACACCATCATCACCACCATCCCGACACACCATCATCACCACCATCCCGACACATCATCATCACCACCATCCGACACACCATCATCACCACCATCCCGGCACATCATCATCACCACCATCCCGGCACACCATCATCACCACCATCCCTACACACCATCATCACCACCATCCCGACACATCATCATCACCACCATCCCGACACATCATCATCACCACCATCCCGGCACATCATCATCACCACCATCCCGGCACACCATTATCACCACCATCCCGACACATCATCATCACCACCATCCCGACACATCATCATCACCACCATCCCGACACACCATCATCACCACCATCCCGGCACACCATCATCACCACCATCCCTACACACCATCATCACCACCATCCCTACACACCATCATCACCACCATCCCGGCACATCATCATCACCACCATCTCGGCACACCATCATCATCACCTTGAAGAAACACCAACATCACCACCATCCTGGCACACCATCATCACCATCATCATCCCAGCACACCACCACCATCATCCCAGCACACCACCACCATCATCCTGGCACACCACCATCACCACCATCATCCAGGCACATCACCACCATCATCCCGGCACACCACCATCACCACCATCATCCGGGCACATCACCACCATCATCCCTGCACACCACCATCACCACCATCATCCAGGCACACCACCACCATCATCCTGGCACACCACCACCACCACCATTATCCAGGCACACCACCACCATTATCCAGGAACACTATCACCACCACCATTATCCAGGCACACCACCACCATCATCCCGGCACACTACCATCACCACCATCATCCAGGCACACCACCACCATCATCCTGGCACACCACCACCACCACCATTATCCAGGCACACCACCACCATTATCCAGGAACACTATCACCATCATCCCGGCACACTACCATCACCACCATCATCCTGGCACACCATCACCATTATCCTGGCACACCACCACCACCACCAACATCCAGGCACACCACCACCATCATCCCGACACATCACCACCATCACCACCATCATTCCGGCACATCACCATCACCACCATCATCCCGTCACATCACCACCATCATTCCGGCACACCAGCATCACCACCATCATCCCGTCACATCACCACCATCATTCCGGCACACCAGCATCACCACCATCATCCCGTCACATCACCACCATCATTCCGGCACACCAGCATCACCACCATCGTCCCGTCACATCACCACCATCATCCTCCACAGCACCACCATCACACCGGCACATCACCACCATCATTCCGGCACACCAGCATCACCACCATCATCCTCCACAGCACCACCATCATACCGGCACATCACCACCATCATTCCGGCACACCAGCATCACCACCATCATCCTCCACAGCACCACCACCATCATACCGGCACTACAGTGTCACATAACAACTCACCAGTTCGTCCGTCATCTCCAGCAGGAGGTGTCTGTTCCTCTCCACTTGTCGTTCCCTCCGCCATGACAGATACGTTCCCTTCATCATCATGATGATGATGATCCTTGGTACTGATTGATGGTGACCGTCGAGCGACTGTCTCTACCTTGAACATGTGGATGAGCACCAAGAGCAGTGGGATCCCCTGGGATGATCACGACGCGTAGCGGGATCCCCTGGGACGATCACGACGTACAGTGGGATCCCCTGGGACAATTACGACCTCGCGGGATCTCCAGGGACGATCACGACGTACAGTGGGATCCCCTGGGACAATTACGACCTCGTGGGATCTCCAGGGACGATCACGACGCGTAGCTGGCTACCCAGTTTTCGTGAAACAGACACAGCAGGCGGGAACCCCCTCATGGGACGGGTTTCTATCAGCTCAAGAGTGATAAGTTTGTCGGACAGTTCTTATCTCTTACCACTGGGCTTGATCACAGTGGCAGACTGCCTACCCTCCCAGTGGCAGAGTCGTCAGTATGTACGGGGCTATGTTAGTGTCATTCTGGGTCACCTCTGCTGTCATGCCTCAGCATTACTTCTCACAGGATGATGAGCACGGAGGGCACAATATATGTGCCGGGGTTACTCGCTTCCATCAGTCAAATCAGTCTCATGGGACAGAGACAGTAGGTGGAAGGGTCCAGCCTCTCCTGGGACGGACACAGCAGGTCGTGGGACGGAGGTGGAAGGGTCCAGCCTCTCCTGGGACAGACACAGGAGGTCGTGGGACGGAAGGTTCTCGTGGGAGAGACGGTCAGCAGGGGACGCCAAGACTCGCCTGTACCTGGCTGTGAGTTGGCAGGCAGCGCTGTCACACAGCTCACGTAATCGTCACTCGGTCTGCATATAGAGTATATGATTCGCTCACTGGAATATGATATCTTTATCATAAGTCAGATATCGTAGTTTCATTGTTACTATATTCATACATGTCAGGAATGTTCACTGAATAAAGGAGTACCCCAGAGTCATGTTAAACCTGTCATGTGAAAATTACTAAGCTAACAAAAGTATCTATTAAGTAACCGGGACAGGCTTGATAACTTTTCATACATAATATATCTATCATTCATTTTCAGGACACACAAGACACATTGTACAGCATTTCGTTTTTCTTTCCAATGATACAGTGATGTATTGAATTCTCGTAAGCTTAAACTCTATACTACCGTCTTAAATATTTGATAAACTCATCTGAGAGGAGATTTTTTTATCCTCGTTATGATCTTTACCATGAAGAAACCATGAAGAAACCACCACTATGTTTTGTTCAGATGGATGCCACGCGTTCCCTACTAAAGCTAGATCTTCCTCTCCCACACAGGCGTGCAGCTCACCTCCTCATACCCAGCATTCTACTTGCACTACCTATGCCTATGGCGCATCAAGACAATGATCTTACAGCTTTCTGTGACTTGGTTTATGAGAGCAATATACCTTCCAGTACTTCCCTCTGATCTATCTGTGGGTACATACATGTCGCTTCCTCGAGTACATAAAACGTTCCTAACTTATTTATCTCGGCAGCGGGAGAGCGAAAATTGTTCCTCCTAGTTTCCTCGGCACAAAAATCTTGGACCCGCTATTCATACTTGCCGGTACGGCCTCACCCACTTCATGAGTCTGCTTGCGGTCGATCAGACAAAGTTAGGTTTACATGACTGACGAAGCTGAACTAATATCGAGAAGATTCCACAAACAACCTTGAATTCGAGAGGGTTGGTAGCCCTGAAGCTGCAGACGACAGGATCAGCTGACTGAATATGTTTACAAACGAACTGATGGCCGACTTAAGGAAGAACGGACGTCACAATGAAGAGGCCAGGAGGAGGGTGAAGGAGGCGAGGCCAGGAGGAGGGTGAAGGAGGCGAGGCCAGGAAGAGGATGGAGGAGAGGCCAGGAGGAGGGTGAAGGAGGCGAGGCCAGGAAGAGGATGAAGGAGGAGAGGCCAGGAGGAGGGTGAAGGAGGCGAGGCCAGGAGGAGGGTGAAGGAGGCGAGGCCAGGAGGAGGGTGAAGGAGGCGAGGCCAGGAAGAGGATGAAGGAGGAGAGGCCAGGAGGAGGGTGAAGGAGGCGAGGCCAGGAAGAGGATGAAGGAGGAGAGGCCAGGAGGAGGGTGAAGGAGGCGAGGCCAGGAGGAGGGTGAAGGAGGCGAGGCCAGGAGGAGGGTGAAGGAGGCGAGGCCAGGAGGAGGGTGAAGGAGGCGAGGCCAGGAGGAGGGTGAAGGAGGAGAGGCCAGAAGGAGGGTGAAGGAGGCGAGGCCAGGAGGAGGGTGAAGGAGGCGAGGCCAGGAGGAGGGTGAAGGAGGCGAGGCCAGGAGGAGGGTGAAGGAGGCGGGGCCAGGAGGAGGGTGAAGGAGGCGAGGCCAGGAAGAGGATGAAGGAGGAGAGGCCAGGAGGAGGGTGAAGGAGGCGAGGCCAGGAAGAGGATGAAGGAGGAGAGGCCAGGAGGAGGGTGAAGGAGGCGAGGCCAGGAGGAGGGTGAAGGAGGCAAGGCCAGGAGGAGGGTGAAGGAGGCGAGGCCAGGAAGAGGATGAAGGAGGAGAGGCCAGGAGGAGGGTGAAGGAGGCGAGGCCAGGAGGAGGGTGAAGGAGGCGAGGCCAGAAGGCGGGTGAAGGAGGCGAGGCCAGGAGGAGGGTGAAGGAGGCGAGGCCAGGAGGAGGGTGAAGGAGGCGAGGCCAGGAGGAGGGTCTCATGAGACTCTTAAACCTAATGACTCCTACGCGTCGGCTCTGAAATGTAAGCCGGTTATGTGAGCAATGTGGAGGCAGACAGACTCCTTGTGACCCTCAGTTCCTGCTCCATCTAACCCTACACCTACACCTACAACCGCAGTCCATAACAAATGTTATGCCAATACCACATCCTCTGTTGTCCGTCCTAAAGAAAAGAACAAAACTAATGTATCTTTAAACCTGACACAACTTGAACACACTACGTGGCACGTCATTGTTCTGGTACCTCCACCAAGGAGGCCTGTGGTTCACAGGTCCTCTTCGTTGGAGGACATAGACTTGATGGCTGCCAGACAATCCACTTCCAGGGACCGTCATGTTCCCTGGGGACTCGCCCAAGTCCTGACATAAACGGGTTAGAAAGCTGGTCGGTTAAATAACTCTTAAACCAACACGTTCAATATCCTTCAGTGGAATTGTAGAGGCTTTAAGCATAAGCAAGCATAACTACAACTGTTGCTTGCACTGTATAGGTCAGCCGTGATCTGTTTACAAGAGGCCCATGTAGACGGCACAGTTGAAGACTGTTCCGTTGTAGAGAGTTATCACTCGTATAGAAGAGACGAGAATCGCGGGGTAGCTATCTATGTACACCAAAGTTTACCTCACACACGTGTAACTTTAAATTCTACTGTAGGCGCTGTCACATGTAGAGTACAATTTAATAACACATACCTGGCCATCTGTTCAATATATTGCTCCGGTTCCAATGCACATGATAACGATGAGTTAAATTTGCTTGTTAATCATTTACCTCACCGTAAAGTAGTTTCAGGAGACTTCAATGTTCATCATTATCAGTGGGAAAGTATTGGGGCAGACGTCAGGGGGAACAAATGGTTAATTTTATAATCAATGCCAACCTCACTCTTCTAAACGATGGTAGTAGAACTCGTGTAGATAACCGGACTGGCAATATCTCAGCAATTGATTTTTCTTTGTCATCGCCGGATATACTTAACGACATCACTTGAGGTATTTATGACAACTCCCTGGGAAGTGACCATTTCCCGATCTGTCTTTCTTATTCATGCGACATTATTACCAACCCGTCTCGTCTCCGCCTAAATTTAACCATAAGAAAACAGACTGGGTGTCATGCACAAGGCAAGCAGTCCTGGATATATCCGGTGGTGACACTGATGCAAAAGTCCTCAAGGTTACCTCCACCATACTGAGCTCAGGCTGTTGAGAACTCCATACCTAAGGTTTCTACAATTTCCACAAAGCACAGAGTTCCTTGGTGGACACCAGATGGCCGGCATGCACTGCGTGAGCGCAATAGGAGATACAGGATGGTCGACAACGAGCCTTCAGATGATAACTTTGTTGCATACAAACGTGCGAGGACTCAGGCAAGAAGAACTATCCAACAAGCCAAACGAGACTCCTGGCGCGGCTTTGTCTCTACCGTGAACAAGGACACACCAGTAAGTCAGGTCTGGTCCACAAGCAATAACATCAACAGAATATACAAGCCGCCACTTCCTCCGCAAATCCTCCACCAAGATCAGATCATCGACCACCCGGTGGACATTGCCAACACACTCGCCAGGTGGACATGGCCAACACACTCGCCAGGTGGACATGACCAACACACTCGCCAGGTGGACATTGCCAACACACTCGCCAGGTGGACATGACCAACACACTCGCCAGGTGTACATTGCCAACACACTCGCCAGGTGGACATGACCAACACACTCGCCAGGTGGACATGACCAACACACTCGCCAGGTGGACATGACCAACACACTCGCCAGGTGTACATTGCCAACACACTCGCCAGGTGGACATTGCCAACACACTCGCCAGGAGATTCTCAGAAACAAGCAGCTCGGCCAATTACGACCCGCGCTTCCTACACCACAAGCGACAGGCCGAGCTGCAGTTACCAGACTTTGCCACAGAAGATACTTTTGATTATAACAAAATATTTACTCTTAAAGAATTGCTTCTTGCCCTGAAATCCTGTACAGGTTCGAGCCCGGGACCCAGCGGGATCACATACGAGATGATCCAGCAACTTAGTCCGGCCAACCTTACTAAGCTGTTAGCATGGTACAATGAGATTTGGATGTCTCGAACGTTTCCAAACTCATGGCACTTTGCGCACGTCATCCCCATCCCAAAATGTTCTGGACGCCTTACGAATACAAGTTCGTTTCGACCTATTACGCTCACGAGCTTCAACTGTAAGGTTATGGAGAGAATGGTTAACAAAACTATTTTTTTGTCAGAATTGAAGGGTTTATTAAATGATCAACAGTGTGCTTTCCGTCGTAACAGAGGCACATTGGATCATTTAATACACTTAGAACATTCTATCTTAGAGTCATTTAGTAAAGTGCGTTTTTTTGGTTGCTGTATTTTTAGATTTAGGAAAAGCCTTCGACATGACGTGGCGAAACGGAATTTTAAGCAAACTTTATGTTTTTGGTTTAAGACGTTATTTACCTATGTGTATCAGAAATCTTTTAAATGAGAGAACCTTTGCTGTGAAACTCACAGCACTCATTGTCACTTCGGAGATATTTGTCCGAGAATGGGGTGCCGCAAGGCAGCGTTCTTAGCCCAACGTTATTCAATGTAATCATTAATGTTACTTTGTCTCCAGGCCTCCGTCCCGCGAGATCTTAGATACTCACTTTATGCTGATGATTGTGCGCTATGGCACATCTTCGCCTAGCGCACAATTTTCGGCTAAGCGGGTTCAAGCAGCGCTTGAGTCCGTTCATCGTTGGACGCTATAGTGGGGACTTAGGTTCTCACCCAACAAAAGTATCGAGGTTGTCTTCACCCGAAAAATGAATATCACGAATGACTAAAATCGGTGGTATTTTCTCTGGGTTTGAAGGTGTTAGAGGCAGGTCAAACGGTTCCACTGACTGACACAGTGATTGAGAGTAGAAGACCCAAGAAGTTAGGTTAACAAGACATTGGTCCATCCTCCTCCCAACAAACCCACGAGAGGACATCACATCTTGGCCCTGCAGGCCAGGGGTAGCGCTACGTTGGTGGCTCATGTTCAACAAAGTAATGATTATCTGTTTCATCCATACTTCAGCAGATGTGTGTGTGTGTGTGTGTGTGTGTGTGTGTGTGTGTGTGACCTGCCGGATTTCATAGAACTGATCTACACATGTTGCAAGTATGTAGGCACAACAGTACGAACACTTTGGTCTCTATCAATGTTATAAACCACATCTGTTATTATTAACAGTCGCTTTAAGCATGTCTCACAGAGCAGTGCGCTCAGTACATTACCAACTTCCTTACCACGACTCTCCCTTTACATGTCTATTTAGGTTTAATTTGTTTATATCAGCATCTTGAATCACCAGTGTTGTCTCCACAACATATATCTTGCCTTTAATATGTGAGTTGTAACTACCTGTTAGCTTAAACAACCTAATGACTACTTGCCTGCCTCCCACACTCTTCCCACACATCAAAACCACACACACACCACTCCCAGGCATCAATGTATTATCGATTATCAGATACTACAATTATCTAAAATTAATATCCTATGTAGACCCAGTGTTAGCTAAGGCTTAAATTTGGTCAATATGATAAGGTCGTCAACTGCTGAACACATTGATATCGTAAGTTGCCACTTCGTATGTTTATACTGGCTACGAGTACGTATTCCTTTAAGTTTAATGCCATTTACATGAATCATTGGTCTCTGTAGTAATATGATAGTTTATATTGCATTCATATAACACATTTGAACCGTTTGTCTTATTTGTTATGTTTTCTGGCTTGAACAAAGATCTGCTTCGTATCGAAACTATAGATTACGAATTAAAACAATGATCCATCAAAAATTATTACATTATTTTCCTTATAGTATATTCATATGTTCTTGTGAATATGTGAGGCGGTGAGGAAGATATGGGTGATGGTTCATTGAGGGTAGAGGTAAAGAAATGAAAATCCCTAATAACTTGACCATCCTCCTTCAGCATCAATGACCTCCTGTAACCTGTCAGGCATTGATGACACCAGGTTGTATACGGTCGCCTGATGTCCCCTCCTGCATGACATGCTGCATGATCCAGCGTATCTTTTCCCATTTGTGCTGGATGAAAAGGTTTTCTTCAGAGGTCATTACCCGTCTATAACCTGTCCCCAACACTGCATATCCTCATGCACGTAGCGCCGGGCGAAGCGTTGCCTCTCCATGCGGAGTCACTCGGTTAGTTTTTCTGTCTTGGCGGGATTACTATGATGCAGGCCAGCTTTATGAAGTTGATTTCACACTGTACTACAGACTGAAACTTGGAGTCACTGGTCACCCCGGTGGAGAGCTACAGCATTGGTCTTGGATCCTCTGTTACTGCTGCCAGGATACGTAGATCTTCCTTACCTTTGGTTTTCTTGGGTTCACATGGCCTCGGACGATCACGTAAGTTCCTCTCCTCAGGGTCATCTCCTCCACCACTTGTAAACTGTACTCTGCCAAACCCCAAGTTCCAATGTTATGTCAGGGGCGGACCCATCACCTCCCTTCATGCCGAGAATTCTACCTCTGCCAGTTAGTGGATCGTGAAGGCGGTCTATTTCCAGTGAAGACAAACTTGCTGCTGCTGTCGAGTGTAATGATGGTTGGTTGGTTGTTTGGGCTTTAAGCCTATCAATTGCCAGGATCATTAGACCGTCAGCGTACGTTACATTCACCAACTGAAAAACCTTAAGCATCTTCTTCAGATGTTAAAGATAATTCTAAGATCACATACACTCTCACTACGCATATGGCCTATCGTGATGTAAGGACTGGTGCCAAACCATGAAGGTAAACCCCGTTCATACCTTGGTTCTCAAGTTCGTATGAGCAACACTCTTTCAACCATTATTTGAAGCCGAGACGTTGAATAATATGTCAGGGAAAGCTGGTATGAGTGGGTCAGGGAGTAAAAGTGAATTTGTTTAAAATTATAAGTGTGTGTAGAGAAGTGAATATTGAGTGACAAGTTCGCTGTTAAAGCCTAAAATACGTCGAGGTAAATGATTACCGTAGATAAGGTCATCATTGATATGGTGATAATAATAATCAGTGTTATTAAGCACTCAACTATTTCACAATCATTTCTGCTCTGTTCCCACCGTCAATCTTTCCCTCACAACCCTTCAACCATGATTGATTTTACACCATACTCCCCCGCCCTCATCTTGTTAATGCCCCCCTCCTCCACCACTTGTGTCTGCAACCACCATCAAACGTAGTATGGAATAATTAATAATACATTTACCCTTTATAATCAACCGTTCCGTAATGCCATACATCAAAATCATGACATTGAACTGGTCACTGTTTAATGGACTCTATGGTCTTTCATGGGTATCTAAACTCACTTTTCGCCACCCAACACTGTACGACAACTGCGACGGACCAGTCATAGTGTAGTCTTATTATGGACGTAACGGATATTTTATATCTAAATTTTGATCCAGCTGTTTTATTTCCTCCTTCTCTCATCTTACTACTATACACACAACGAATGTTTTATATCAAAATTCTGATCCAGCTGTTTTATTTCCTCGTCCTCATATCTTACTACTATATGTAAGACAAACGATTATTATCATAGCCGTCCGTAAGCCTACTGATTATAAACCTTACATACACGACGCCTCATACTATGTAGTGTTACCACATCTCCACCTTACCTTACACCCGTCAACCCTCTCACACTCAGCGATCTTATTCGACAGGCCCATGTACCTCCTCTCCGACTAAGACATGAGATCCTGACGTGACAAAGCGGTATTCTGATGGCTAGAGGGAACAATACAGCTGCCTGTCGCCTCATTCTGGAATATTCACAGCTCGTGAACTGAGGCGTCAGGCCCCTGGCCATCAGAATACACTTCCTCTGTGAGAACTCCGGTACTAAAGTGAATGAAGTGGACTCGCTGGTTAAAACTTCCTTACCCCACCACCTCCCTGGAAGAGTTCAGAAATTAACATCAAGACGACCTGGCTTCTAACCAAAAAGCACATATGTACATCGGAGAGCGAGGTACACCAGCGTTTTGGTCAGGTCATCATCGATCACTTGTCGTATGTTCACTTCTACAATGATGGCTCCGAGACGGACGAATGTGTGGGTGTAAGTGTGTGTGGTCGATGGAGTGTGCCCTCAGATATCGCTTGCCGAACCATACATCTGTATTTTGCTCTGAATTGTTTGCCATTGATCGAGCCATAGACAATATGATTAATTCAAATCGCAATAAAGCAGTAATCTTTTCAGATTCCCTTTCTGCTCTGCAAGCAATGTACTCTGCGTATACAGAAAACTGTGAATTACTGGTCAATATCATTAATAAACTTAATTCGTGTGACATAGATATCATCTTGATCTGGGTGCCTGGCGAGTCATTGCAATATATATGGCAACAATGAGCAGGCAAACAGCTTGGCTAAGTCGACCTCAGAATTCAAGGTAGTCTTTCCGATCCCCCGGGAGCTGCTGTCCTGTCTTTCCTTGTGTACGAGAACAGTATTTCATCTGTGACAAAGTCAGTAGACCAGCCTGACAATCGACAATAGATTCAGAGAAGAAATCGCAGACTGGTCGACTTCCTACAGACCCAATAGACGAGAGGAAGTCGTGCTGGCCAGCTAAAGACTAAAATGCACCAAAACCACCCACCTCCAACCATACATCATTCCCGCCCATCTGTCAACACTGTAATAGAACCAAGTCAATACGCCACCTCCTCACCAACTACATCATACTCCACAACCAACAGTGAAGACAACTACAACAATATTTCAATATAAAACATCTTATTTTCAATATAAGAAACATCGTACAACATGATCCCACAATGATAAACAAACTGGTCGTCTTTCTCAAGAAACACAGTTGATCAAGATGGCATAATAAGGTGGTGGAGGAGCGCGCGACTCTGCACACCGAACTGGCTGGCCTGCCCGGTGACGCTGGCTGGGAGGGAGGGAGGGACTTTTGTGTGGTGGATGACAATGGTGTTAGTGAGGAACACATCTGCCTGGGGTTGTCTCTGCTGGCCAGCTGGACTGACGTTGTGTATTCTAAAACGAAATAGAACAAAATGATAAAAGATAAACACAAAACAATGGTGATAGACTATCCTCTGGAAGGTGTTCACCAGGTGTACCGTTGCTGCAGTGGTGGAGGCTGGGCGGCCACGCGGGTGCATACCCACCCACATACACAGCTTGATTTCTATGCATATACACATTTCTATGTATATACACATTTCTATGTATATACACATTTAGCTTCAAAATGTCTTAGCTTTAGGGCTATGACCTTGATTACTCTATAGTAAATAGGGTTGCAGGTCTAATGACCTTCCTCATAGGTTGCTGGCCGTTAAACCCAACAAAACAAATAAAACAAAACTAACGATTACTGAAGCCTCCAGGCTTTAGGATTACTTAAGCCTCCAGGACTCTTCAAGGATTTAGGATTACTTAAGCCTCCAGGACTCTTCAAGGATTTAGGATTACTGAAGCCTCCAGGCTTTAGGATTATTTAAGCCTCCAGGACTCTTCAAGGATTTAGGATTACTGAAGCCTCCAGGCTGCTTCAAGGATTTAGGATTGCTGAAGCCTTCAAGCCGTATCAAGGATTTAAGATTACTGAAGCCTCCAGGCTGTTTCAAGAACTCAGGATTACTGAAGCCTCCAGGCTGCTTTAAGGATTTAGAAATACTGAAGCCTTCAGGCTGCTTCAAGGATTTAGGATTACTGAAGCCTGCAGGACGCTTCCAGGATTTAGGATTTTTGAAGCCTCAAGGCTGCATCAAGGATTTAGGATTACTGAAGCTTCCAGGCCGCTTCAAGGATTCAGGATTACTGAAGCCTCCAGGCCACTTCAAAAACTCAGGATTACTAAAGCCTCCAGGCTGCTTCAAGGGTTTAGGATTACTGAAGCCTCCAGGCCGCTTCAAAGATTTAGGATTACTGAAGCCTCCAGGCTGCTTCAAGGATTAAGGATTACTGAAGCCTCCAGGCTGCTTCAAGAATTTAGGATTACTGGAGCCTCCAGTGTGCTTCAAGAAATCAGGATTGATGAAGCCTCCAGGCTGCTTCAAAGATTTAGGATTACTGAGGCCTCCAGGCTACTTCAAGAACTCAGGACTACTGAAGCCTCCAGGCTGCTTCAAGGATTTAGGATTACTGAAGCCTCCAAGCTGCTTCGAGGATTAAAGATTACTAATGCCTCCAGGCTGTTTCAAGGATTCAGGATTACTGAAGCCTCCAGGCTGTTTCAAGGATTTAGGATTACTGAAGCCTCCAGGCTGCATAAAGGATTAAAGGTTACTGAAGCCTCCAGGCTACTTCAAGGATTTATTACTGAAGGTTCCAGGCCGGTTCAAGGATTTAACATTACTGAAGCCTCCAAGCCGCTTCAAGAACTCAGGATTACTGAAGCCTCCAGGCAGCTTCATTTCTTTAGAATTACTGAATTCTCCAGGCTGCTTCAAGGATTTATGATTACTGAAGCCTCCAGACTTCCTCAAGCATTTAGGATTACTGAAGCCTCCGGCTGGTTGAAGTATTTAGGATTACCGAAGCCTCCAGGCCGCTTCAAGAATTTAGGATTACTGAAACCTCCAGGCTGCTTCAAGGATTTAGGATTACTGAAGCCTCCAGGACGCTTAAAGGATTTAGGATTACTGAAGCTTCCAGTCTGCTTCAAGGATTTAGGATTACTGAAGCCTCCAGGCTGCTTCAAGGATTCAGGATTACTGAAGCCTCCAGGCTGTTTCAAGTATTTACGATTACTGAAGCCTCCAGGCTGCTTCAAGGATTAAAGGTTACTGAAGCCTCCAGGCTACTTCAAGGATTTAGGATTACTGAAGGTTCCAGGCCGGTTCAAGGATTTAACATTACTGAAGCCTCCAGGCCGCTTCAAGTACTCAGGATTACTGAAGCCTCCAGGCAGCTTCATTGCTTTAGAATTACTGAATTCTCCAGACCTTCTCAAGGATTTAGGATTACTGAAGCCTTCAGGCTGCTTGAAGGATTTAGGATTACTGAAGCCTTCAGGCTGCTTGAAGGATTTAGGATTACCGAAGCCTCCAGGCCGCTTCAAGGATTTAGGATTACTGAAACCTCCAGGCTGCTTCAAGGGTTTAGGATTACTGAAGCCTCCAGGACGCTTAAAGGATTTAGGATTACTGAAGCTTCCAGTCTGCATCAAGGATTTAGGATTACTGAAGCCTCCAGGCTGCTTCAAGGATTTAGGATTACTGAAGCCTCCAGGCCGTTTCAAGAACTCAGGATTACTGAAGCCTCCAAGCTGCTTCAAGAATTTAGGAGTACTGAAGCCTCCATGCTGCTTCAAGGATTTAGGATTACTGAAGCTTCCAGGCTGCTTCAAGGATTACTGAAGTCTCCATGCTGCTTCAAAGATTTAGGATTACTGAAGCTTCCAGGCTGCTTCAAGGATTTAGGACTACTGAAGCCTCCTGACCGCTTCAAGGATTTAGGATTACTAAAGCCTCCTGGCCGCTTCAAGGACTTAGGATTACTGAAGTCTCCTCGCTGCTTCAAGGTTTTAGGATTACTGAAGCCTCCAGGCCGGTTTAAGGATTTAGGATTACTGAAGCCTCCAGACCGCTTCAGGGATTTAGGATTACTGAAGCCTCCTGCCTGCTTCAAGGATTTATGATTATTGAAGCCTCAGGACGGTTCAAGTATTTAGG
Organism: Panulirus ornatus; assembly: GCF_036320965.1. Taxonomy (NCBI): domain Eukaryota; kingdom Metazoa; phylum Arthropoda; class Malacostraca; order Decapoda; family Palinuridae; genus Panulirus; species Panulirus ornatus. The sequence goes on from NC_092254.1 coordinate 18,673,095, forward strand.
ATTACTGAGGCTTCCAGCTGCTTCAAGGAATTAGGATTACTGAAGCCTCCAGACCTTCCTTAAGGATTATGATTACTGAAGCCTCCAGGCCGCTTCAAGATTTTAGGATTACTGAAGCCTCCAGACCTCTTCAAGGACTCAGGATTACTGAAGCCTCCATGCTGATTTAAGGGTTTAGGAATACTGAAGCCTCTGGGCTGCTTCAAGGATTTAGGATTACTCAAGCCTCCAGGCCGCATCAAGGATTTAGGATTACTGAAGCCTCCAGGCCGCTTCAAGGATATAGGATTACTTAAGCCTCCAGGCTGCTTCAAGGATTCAGGAATACTGAAGCCTCCAGGCCGCTTCAACGATTTAGGATTACTGAAGTCTCCAGGCCGCTTCAAGAATTTAGGATTACTGAAGCCCTCAGGCTGCTTCAAGGATTTAGGGTTACTGAAGCCTCCAGGCCGCTTCAAGGATTTAGGATTGCTGAAGCCTCCAGACCTCTTCAAGAATTTAGGATTACTGAAGCCTCCAAACATTTTCTAGGACTCAGGATTACTGAAGCCTCCAAGCTGCTACTAGGACTGATTCCTCGTGTCCACGTAGTGATGACTCGCTTCCTGACATGCAGCAGTTTACAGACAATCATTGTGTTGTCTTGGCTGAAAGCTTGATATATTGTCAGTTTCTAGATTTCTCTAAACTTACTTATGATATCCTTCTCTCTGAATATCAGGCCTTGTACTTACCTATTATTTCCAGTGACCTGTCTAATGTTACGTGAGGGTGTGTGGGAGTAGGGCATTGTTATGATGCTGAGGTGGTCGTGGATGATGGTCTTATTATGATGATATGAGCCTGGTGGTGGTGCAAGGTGCGTACATGGTTTTAGGGTCGCTAAATAAAGGTGTGGTGTGAGAGTAAAGATACTGGTGTGAGACACATGATGAGAGGATGGTAGTGTGAGATTAGGAGGGAGGGACGCACTATGAGGATAGTGGTGTAATACGTGGTTCCAGGGAGGCACAATGAGGATAGAGATGTAATGGAGATACTGTGAAGGTAATAGTGTGAAGAAAGTAATTTGCTGGCAGTGGTGTGAGGGATGTTCTAAGGATGTAAATGTGAAAGGTTACTGTAAGGGATATGCTACGAGGGTAGTGATGTGGTGGTGAGAGGCAGGTGGTGTAGTGTGTTTAACAGCATAAGTAAATTTAATACTGAGAATATTTTAGCGTGAGAGGGATACCATGGTGATGGTGGTGTACAAGGAGTGGGATGAAGCATAAGGTACGAAGATTAGGCGTGACAGAGGTGTTGCCAAGGTAGTTGTGTTAGGGATGTGGTATGAAGGATTCAGTGAGGAGAGTGATGCATAGGATACGGCATGAAGTACAGGACCATTTTTGATCCCGTGCAACACGAGTTGATACAAGGTCATTGTGGTGACGCACGTACGTCAACCGCTCACTTCTCTGACCCCAGCCAGAGGAAATTTATAGAGTGGGTGGGTCACGACCCCCTCCAACAGTCAGGGGCAATGGTCCGTTGTTTACACCGGGGCGACCACATCTCTAACATAAGCCTCGCAAGTGCCATGGTAAAGGTCTCTAACATGTAGCGTCTACATCCTCACAATCAGACTCACTGGAGGTAGACACTCTTGTGTAAACATGACACGTTCAAACGTACATGATACAAGCATCGAGATGGGAGAGACAGACAAATCGACAAACTGACCTGCAAGCGGACTGAGAGGGTTAATGACACGTCATACCCCAATGAGGGTTGGTGTTTGTGTGTGTGTGCATATATACTTAGGAGTAAAGTCATGGTATATATATATATATATATATATATATATATATATATATATATATATATATATATATATATATATATATATATATATATATATATATATATATATTTATATATATATATATGTATGTATGTATATATATTTTTTTTTTCATAATATTCGCCTTTCCCGCGTTAGCGAGGTAGCTTTAGGAACAGAGGGCTGAGCCTTTGAGGGAAATCCCCAATTGGCCCCCTACTCCGTTCCTTCCTTTGGAAAATCAAAAATGAGAGGGGAGGATTTCCAGCCCCCGCTCTCGTCCCTTTTAGCCTCCTTCTACGACACGCAGGGAATACGTGGGAAGTATTCTTTCTCCCCTATCCCCAGGGATAATATATATATATATATATATATATATATATATATATATATATATATATATATATATATATATATATATATATATATATATATATATATATATATATATATATATATATATATGTATATATATATATATATATTTTTTTTTTTTTCTTTTTGCTTTATCGCTGTCTCACGCGTTTGCGAGGTAGCACAAGGAAACAGACGAAAGTAGTGGCCCAAACCACCCCCATACACATGTATATACATACGTCCACACACGCAAATATACATACCTACACTGCTGTCCATGGTTTACCCTAGACGCTTCACATGCCTTGATTCAATCCACTGACAGCACGTCAACCCCGGTATACCACACCGCTCCAATTCACTCTATTCATTGCCCTCCTTTCACCCTCCTGCATGTTCAGGCCCCGATCACACAAAATCTTTTTCACTCCATCTTTCCACCTCCAATTTGGTCTCCCTCTTCTCCTCGTTCCCTCAACCTCCGACACATATATCCTCTTGGTCAATCTTTCCTCACTCATTCTCTCCATGTGACCAAACCATTTCAAAACACCCTCTTCTGCTCTCTTAACCACGCTCTTTTTATTTCCACACATCTCTCTTACCCTTACGTTACTTACTCGATCAAACCACCTCACACCACACATTGTCCTCAAACATCTCATTTCCAGCACATCCATCCTCCTGCGCACAACTCTATCCATAGTCCACGCCTCGCAACCATACAACATTGTTGGAACCACTATTCCTTCAAACATACCCATTTTTGCTTTCCGAGATAATGTTCTCGACTTCCACACATTCTTCAAGGCTCCCAGAATATTCGCCCCCTCCCCCACCATATGATCCACTTCCGCTTCCATGTTTCCATCCGCTGCCAGATCCACTCCCAGATATCTAAAACACTTCACTTCCTCCAGTTTTTCTCCATTCAAACTCACCTCCCAATTGACTTGACCCTCAACCCTACTGTACCTAATAATCTTGCTCTTATTAACATTTACTCTTAACTTTCTTCTTTCACACACTTTACCAAACTCAGTCACCAGCTTCTGCAGTTTCTCACATGAATCAGCCACCAGCGCTGTATCATCAGCGAACAACAACTGACTCACTTCCCAAGCTCTCTCATCCCCAACTATTCGCCATTTCCCGCATTAGCGAGGTAGCGTTAAGAACAGAGGACTGGGCCTTTGAGGGAATACCCTCACCTAGCCCAGTTCTCTGTTCCTTCCCTTGGAAAAAAAAAAAAAAAAAAACGAAAGGGGAGGATTTCCAGCCCCCGCTCATTCCCCTTTTAGTCGCCTTCTACGACACGCAGGGAACACGTGGGAAGTATTCTTTCTCCCCTATCCCCAGGGAATATATATGTATATATATATATATATATATATATATATATATATATATATATATATATATATATATATATATATATATATATATATTTTTTCTTTTTTTTTTTTTTGCTTTGTCGCTGTCTCCCGCGTTTGCGAGGTAGCGCAAGGAAACAGGCGAAACAAATGGCCCAACCCACCCCGATACACATGTATATTCATACGTCCACACACGCAAATATACATACCTACACAGCTTTCCATGGTTTACACCAGACGCTTCACATGCCGGGATTCAATCCACTGACAGCACGTCAACCCCGGTATACCACATCGCTCCAATTCACTCTATTCCTTGCCCTCCTTTCACCCTCCTGCATGTTCAGGCCCCGATCACACAAAATCTTTTTCACTCCATCTTTCCACCTCCAATTTGGTCTCCCTCTTCTCCTCGTTCCCTCCACCTCCGACACATATATCCTCTTGGTCAATCTTTCCTCACTCATTCTCTCCATGTGACCAAACCATTTCAAAACACCCTCTTCTGCTCTCTCAACCACGCTCTTTTTATTTCCACACATCTCTCTTACCCTTACGTTACTTACTCGATCAAACCACCTCACACCACACATTGTCCTCAAACATCTCATTTCCAGCACATCCATCCTCCTGCGCACAACTCTATCCATAGCCCACGCCTCGCAACCATACAACATTGTTGGAACCACTATTCCTTCAAACATACCCATTTTTGCTTTCCGAGATAATGTTCTCGACTTCCACACATTCTTCAAGGCTCCTGGAATTTTCGCCCCCTCCCCCACCCAATGATGCACTTCCGCTTCCATGGTTCCATCCCCTGCCAGATCCACTCCCTGATATCTAAAACACTTCACTTCCTCCAGTTTTTCTCCATTCAAACTCACCTCCCAATTGAAATGACCCTCAACCCTACTGTACCTAATAACCTTGCTGTTATTCACATTTACTCTTAACTTTCTTCTTTCACACACTTCACCAAACTCAGTCACCAGCTTCTTCAGTTTCTCACATGAATCAGCCACCAGCGCTGTATCATCAGCGAACAACAACTGACTCACTTCCCAAGCTCTCTCATCCCTAACAGACTTCATACTTGCCCCTCTTTCCAAAACTCTTGCATTCACCTCCCTCGCAACCATGGCAGGGTATTGATTGAGAGGGTGAAGGCATGTACAGAGCATCAGATTGGGGAAGAGCAGTGTGGTTTCAGAAGTGGTAGAGGATGTGTGGATCAGGTGTTTGCTTTGAAGAATGTATGTGAGAAATACTTAGAAAAGCAAATGGATTGGTATGTAGCATTTATGGATCTGGAGAAGGCATATGATAGAGTTGATAGAGATGCTCTGTGGAAGGTATTAAGAATATATGGTGTGGGAGGAAAGTTGTTAGAAGCAGTGAAAAGTTTTTATCGAGGATGTAAGGCATGTGTACGTGTAGGAAGAGAGGAAAGTGATTGGTTCTCAGTGAATGTAGGTTTGCGGCAGGGGTGTGTGATGTCTCCATGGTTGTTTAATTTGTTTATGGATGGGGTTGTTAGGGAGGTGAATGCAAGAGTTTTGGAGAGAGGGGCAAGTATGAAGTCTGTTGGGGATGAGAGAGCTTGGGAAGTGAGTCAGTTGTTGTTCGCTGATGATACAGCGCTGGTGGCTGATTCATGTGAGAAACTGCAGAAGCTGGTGACTGAGTTTGGTAAAGTGTGTGAAAGAAGAAAGTTAAGAGTAAATATGAATAAGAGCAAGGTTATTAGGTACAGTAGGGTTGAGGGTCAAGTCAATTGGGAGGTGAGTTTGAATGGAGAAAAACTGGAGGAAGTGAAGTGTTTTAGATATCTGGGAGTGGATCTGGCAGCGGATGGAACCATGGAAGCGGAAGTGGATCATAGGGTGGGGGAGGGGGCGAAAATTCTGGGGGCCTTGAAGAATGTGTGGAAGTCGAGAACATTATCTCGGAAAGCAAAAATGGGTATGTTTGAAGGAATAGTGGTTCCAACAATGTTGTATGGTTGCGAGGCGTGGGCTATGGATAGAGTTGTGCGCAGGAGGATGGATGTGCTGGAAATGAGATGTTTGAGGACAATGTGTGGTGTGAGGTGGTTTGATCGAGTGAGTAACGTAAGGGTAAGAGAGATGTGTGGAAATAAAAAGAGCGTGGTTGAGAGAGCAGAAGAGGGTGTTTTGAAGTGGTTTGGGCACATGGAGAGGATGAGTGAGGAAAGATTGACCAAGAGGATATATGTGTCGGAGGTGGAGGGAGCAAGGAGAAGAGGGAGACCAAATTGGAGGTGGAAAGATGGAGTGAAAAAGATTTTGTGTGATCGGGGCCTGAACATGCAGGAGGGTGAAAGGAGGGCAAGGAATAGAGTGAATTGGAGCGATGTGGTATACCGGGGTTGACGTGCTGTCAGTAGATTGAATCAGGGCATGTGAAGCGTCTGGGGTAAACCATGGAAAGCTGTGTAGGTATGTATATTTGCGTGTGTGGACGTATGTATATACTTGTGTATGGGGGGGGGGGGCCATTTCTTTCGTCTGTTTCCTTGCGCTACCTCGCAAACGCGGGAGACAGCGACAAAGTATAATAAAAGAAAATGAATATATATATATATATATATATATATATATATATATATATATATATATATATATATATATTCTTTTTCTTTTTTTCAAACTATTCGCCATTTCCCGCATTAGCGAGGTAGCGTTAAGAACAGAGGACTGGGCCTTTGAGGGAATACCCTCACGTGGCCCAATTCTCTGTTCCTTCTTTTGGAAAATTAAAAAAAAAACGAGAGGGGAAGATTTCCAGCCCCCCGCTCCCTCCCCTTTTAGTCGCCTTCTACGACACGCAGAGAATACGTGGGAAGTATTCTTTCTCCCTTATCCCCAGGGAAAAACTATCTTTGCATATATGTATATATATATATATATATATATATATATATATATATATTTTTTTTTTTTCTATACTTTGTCGCTGTCTCCCGCGTTTGCGAGGTAGCGATATATATATATATATATATATATATATTTATTTTGCTTTGTCGCTGTCTCCCGCATTTGCAAGGTAGCGCAAGGAAACAGATGAAAGAAAATGACCCAACCCATCCCCATACACATGTATATACATACACGTCCACACACGCAAATATACACACCCATACATCTCAACGTACACATACATACACACACACAGACACATACATATATACCCATGCACACAATTCACACTGTGTGTGTGTGTGTGTGTGTGTGTGCCTGTGTGTGTCTGTGTCAGAGGTGCAGGAAACAAGGAAAAGCGGGAGACCAACCTAAAGGTGGAAGGATGGAGTGAAAACGATTTTGAGCAATCAGGGCCTGAACATACAGGAGGGTGAGAGGCTTGCAAGGAATAGAGTGAACTGGAACAATATGGTAAACTGGGGTCGACAAGCTAGCAACGGACTGAACCAGGGCATGTGAAATGTAAAAGTATGGGAAGAAAAACAAAAGTGAAGTGTAGGTAAAGCATGCCCAATGGTGTCTGCATTTAATTGTATACAGATATAGTGGAATACGTATTTCAGTGCAATAACCAAAGAACTTGTAGAAAAGTAGAAAAATACATGGAACACAGTTTCTTGAAATCATTTTCCTTGTAACCCTACTACACAAGTTAAGGCCATCACTGATTACTAAAGGAAATATACACTTGACATAATATCATTAACCAATGATGTTTAATTGGACTACGTTCCCAAATCATTAAATACTTAATTGGTACCAAAACTCAAAAATCAATAAAAATTTCTGATATTCTTATTCCATCTTTTAATTGACAGAAAAAATTACCAGGCTGAATCTTCTTTAAACTTTGTAAACATCTTACATTGTTACACAACCTAATAAAAAGAGACTTCACTATGACGTAATAGGAAGGTAATCATATCTAATATGAACACAATCATCTGATCATATCTACAGTACTGGTATACTTACATGATATACAGACAAATGAACACTGAGATTAATCACTAACCACATTACATAACCAGTTATAAATATATATACAATCTGGGAATAACTGTTTTGATTTTCAAGACAAATAAACTGCAATAAAATTCAGCTGGTTTATCTGTACAAAGAGTTTCACAAACAAGATTAATAAGTGAATGATGCAACATAATTTTCCAAAAGAAGGAACAGAGAATTGGGCCAGGTGAGGGTATTCCCTCAAAGGACCAGGCCTCTGTTCTTAACGCTACCTCGCTAATGCGGGACATGGCGAATAGTTTGAAAGAAAAAGAAAAAGAAAAGAAAAATATATATATATATATATATATATATATATATATATAATATATATATATATATATATATATATATATATATATATATATATATATATATATATATATATATATATATATATATATATATATATATATATATATATATATATATATATATATATATATATATATATATATATATATATATATATATATATATATATATATATATTATCCCTGGGGATAGGGGAGAAAGAATACTTCCCACGTATTCCCTGCGTGTCGTAGAAGGCGACTAAAAGGGAAGGGAGCGGGGTGCTGGAAATCCTCCCCTCTCGTTTTTTTTTTTAATTTTCCAAAAGAAGGAACAGAGAAGGGGGCCAGGTGAGGATATTCCCTCAAAGGCCCAGTCCTCTGTTCTTAACGCTACCTCGCTATCGCGGGAAATGGCGAATAGTATGAAAAAAAAAAGAAAAAAAACAATATATATATATATATATTGTATGGGAGGGTATTGATTGAGAGGGTGAAGGCATGTACAGAGCATCAGATTGGGGAAGAGCAGTGTGGTTTCAGAAGTGGTAGAGGATGTGTGGATCAGGTGTTTGCTTTGAAGAATGTATTTGAGAAATACTTAGAAAAGCAAATGGATTTGTATGTAGCATTTATGGATCTGGAGAAGGCATATGATAGAGTTGATAGAGATGCTCTGTGGAAGGTATTAAGAATATATGGTGTGGGAGGCAAGTTGTTAGAAGCAGTGAAAAGTTTTTATCGAGGATGTAAGGCATATGTACGTTTAGGAAGAGAGGAAAGTGATTGGTTCTCAGTGAATGTAGGTTTGCGGCAGGGGTGTGTGATGTCTCCATGGTTGTTTAATTTGTTTATGGATGGGGTTGTTAGGAAGGTGAATGCAAGAGTTTTGGAACGAGGGGCAAGGATGAAGTCTGTTGGGGATGAGAGAGCTTGGGAAGTGAGTCAGTTGTTGTTCGCTGATGATACAGCGCTGGTGGCTGATTCATGTGTGAAACTGCAGAAGCTGGTGACTGAGTTTGGTAAAGTGTGTGGAAGAAGAAAGTTAAGAGTAAATGTGAATAAGAGCAAGGTTATTAGGTACAGTAGGGTTGAGGGTCAAGTCAATTGGGAGGTGAGTTTGAATGGAGAAAAACTGGAGGAAGTGAAGTGTTTTAGATATCTGGGAGTGGATCTGGCAGCGGATGGAAACATGGAAGCGGAAGTGGATCATAGGGTGGGGGAGGGGGCGAAAATTCTGGGAGCCTTGAAGAATGTGTGGAAGTCGAGAACACTATCTCGGAAAGCAAAAATGGGTATGTTTGAAGGAATAGTGGTTCCAACAATGTTGTATGCTTGGGAGGCGTGGACTATGGATAGAGTTGTGCGCAGGAGGATGGATGTGCTGGAAATGAGATGTTTGAGGACAATGTGTGGTGTGAGGTGGTTTGATCGAGTAAGTAACGTAAGGGTAAGAGAGATATGTGGAAATAAAAAGAGCGTGGTTGAGAAAGCAGAAGAGGGTGTTTTGAAATGGTTTGGTCACATGGAGAGAATGAGTGAGGAAAGATTGACCAAGAGGATATATTTGTCGGAGGTGGAGGGAACGAGGAGAAGAGGGAGACCAAATTGGAGGTGGAAAGATGGAGTGAAAAAGATTTTGTGTGATCGGGGCCTGAACATGCAGGAGGGTGAAAGGAGGGCAAGGAATAGAGTGAATTGGAGCGATGTGGTATACCGGGGTTGAGGTGCTGTCAGTGGATTGAATCAAGGCATGTGAAGCGTCTTGGGTAAACCGTGGAAAGCTGTGTAGGTATGTATATTTGCGTTTGTGGACGTATGTATATACATGTGTATGGGGGGGGGGGTTGGGCCATTTCTTTCGTCTGTCTCCTTGCGCTACCTCGCTAACGCGGGAGAGAGCGGCAAAAAAAAAAGAGAAAAAAAAAAAAAATATATATATATATATATATATATATATATATATATATATATATATATATATATATATATATACATATATACAAAGATTTGAACCCCGTACCATTTGCGTGGTAGCTGGGAACGCTAACTGCGAGGCTATGATCGCCCCTACCAGGGAAATGACTATTCGATTGCTAGTAATCCAATACCCTTAAACAAGATCCTAGGAGAGTACATGATTGTGTGTATATATGTATACACTGAGATGTATTGGTATGTATATTTGCGTGTGTGGACGTGTATGTATATACATGTGTATGTGGGTGGGTTGGGCCATTCTTTCGTCTGTTTCCTTGCGCTACCTCGCTAGCGCTGGAGACAGCGACAAGGCAAAATAGAATGAAAATAGAATATATATATATATTTTTTTTTTTTTTTTTTTTTTTTATACTTTGTCGCTGTCTCCCGCGCTTGCGAGGTAGCGCAAGGAAACAGACGAAAGAAATGGCCCAACCCCCCCCATACACATGTACATACACACGTCCACACACACAAATATACATACCTACACAGCTTTCCATGGTTTACCCCGGACGCTTCACATGCCTTGATTCAATCCACTGACAGCACGTCAACCCCTGTATACCACATCGCTCCAATTCACTCTATTCCTTGCCCTCCTTTCACCCTCCTGCATGTTCAGGCCCCGATCACACAAAATCTTTTTCACTCCATCTTTCCACCTCCAATTTGGTCTCCCTCTTCTCCTCGTTCCCTCCACCTCCGACACATATATCCTCTTGGTCAATCTTTCCTCACTCATTCTCTCCATGTGACCAAACCATTTTAAAACACCCTCTTCTGCTCTCTCAACTACGCTCTTTTTATTTCCACACATCTCTCTTACCCTTACGTTACTTACTCGATCAAACCACCTCACACCACACATTATCCTCAAACATCTCATTTCCAGCACATCCATCCTCCTGCGCACAACTCTATCCATAGCCCACGCCTCGCAACCATACAACATTGTTGGAACTACTATTCCTTCAAACATACCCATTTTTGCTTTCCGGGATAATGTTCTCGACTTCCACACATTTTTCAAGGCTCCCAAAATTTTCGCCCCCTCCCCCACCCTATGATCCACTTCCGCTTCCATGGTTCCATCCGCTGACAGATCCACTCCCAGATATCTAAAACACTTCACTTCCTCCAGTTTTTCACCATACAAACTCACCTCCCAATTGACTTGACCCTCAACCCTACTGTACCTAATAACCTTGCTCTTATTCACATTTACTCTTAACTTTCTTCTTCCACACACTTTACCAAACTCAGTCACCAGCTTCTGCAGTTTCTCACATGAATCCGCCACCAGCGCTGTATCATCAGCGAACAACAACTGACTCACTTCCCAAGCTCTCTCATCCCCAACAGACTTCATACTTGCCCCTCTTTCCAAGACTCTTGCATTTACCTCCCTAACAACCCAATCCATAAACAAATTAAACAACCATGGAGACATCACACACCCCTGCCGCAAACCTACATTCACTGAGAACCAATCACTTTCCTCTCTTCCTACACGTACACATGCCTTACATCCTCGATAAAAACTTTTCACTGCTTCTAACAACTTGCCTCCCACACCATATATTCTTAATACCTTCCACAGAGCATCTCTATCAACTCTATCATATGCCTTCTCCAGATCCATAAATGCTACATACAAATCCATTTGCTTTTCTAAGTATTTCTCACATACATTCTTCAAAGCAAACACCTGATCCACACATCCTCTACCACTTCTGAAACCACACTGCTCTTCCCCAATCTGATGCTCTGTACATGCCTTCACCCTCTCAATCAATACCCTCCCATATAATTTACCAGGAATACTCAACAAACTTATACCTCTGTAATTTGAGCACTCACTCTTATCCCCTTTGCCTTTGTACAATGGCACTATGCACGCATTCCGCCAATCCTCAGGCACCTCACCATGAGTCATACATACATTAAATAACCTTACCAACCAGTCAACAATACAGTCACCCCCTTTTTTAATAAATTCCACAGCAATACCATCCAAACCTGCTGCCTTGCCGGCTTTCATCTTCCGCAAAGCTTTTACTACCTCTTCTCTGTTTACCAAATCATTTTCCCTAACCCTCTCACTTTGCACACCACCTCGACCCAAACACCCTATATCTGCCACTCTGTCATCAGACACATTCAACAAACCTTCAAAATACTCATTCCATCTCCTTCTCACATCACCACTACTTGTTATCACCTCCCCATTTACGCCCTTCACTGAAGTTCCCATTTGCTCCCTTGTCTTACGCACCCTATTTACCTCCTTCCAGAACATCTTTTTATTCTCCCTAAAATTTACTGATAGTCTCTCACCCCAACTCTCATTTGCCCTTTTTTTCACCTCTTGCACCTTTCTCTTGACCTCCTGTCTCTTTCTTTTATACTTCTCCCACTCAATTGCATTTTTTCCCTGCAAAAATCGTCCAAATGCCTCTCTCTTCTCTTTCACTAATACTCTTACTTCTTCATCCCACCACTCACTACCCTTTCTAAACAGCCCACCTCCCACTCTTCTCATGCCACAAGCATCTTTTGCGCAATCCATCACTGATTCCCTAAATACATCCCATTCCTCCCCCACTCCCCTTACTTCCATTGTTCTCACCTTTTTCCATTCTGTACACAGTCTCTCCTGATACTTCTTCACACAGGTCTCCTTCCCAAGCTCACTTACTCTCACCACCTTCTTCACCCCAACATTCACTCTTCTTTTCTGAAAACCCATACTAATCTTCACCTTAGCCTCCACAAGATAATGATCAGACATCCCTCCAGTTGCACCTCTCAGCACATTGACATCCAAAAGTCTCTCTTTCGCACGCCTGTCAATTAACACGTAATCCAATAATGGTCTCTGGCCATCTCTCCTACTTACATAAGTATACTTATGTATATCTCGCTTTTTAAACCAGGTATTCCCAATCATCAGTCCTTTTTCAGCACATAAATCTACAAGCTCTTCACCATTTCCATTTACAACACTGAACACCCCATGCATACCAATTATTCCCACAACTGCCACATTACTCACCTTTGCATTCAAATCACCCATCACTATAACCCGGTCTCGTGCATCAAAACCGCTAACACACTCATTTAGCTGCTCCCAAAACATTTGCCTCTCATGATCTTTCTTCTCATGCCCAGGTGCATATGCACCAATAATCACCCACCTCTCTCCATCAACTTTCAATTTTACCCATATTAATCGAGAATTTACTTTCTTACATTCTATCACATACTCCCACAACTCCTGTTTCAGGAGTATTGCTACTCCTTCCCTTGCTCTTGTCCTCTCACTAACCCCTGACTTCACTCCCCAGACATTTCCAAACCACTCTTCCCCTTTACCCCTGAGCTTCGTTTCACTCAGAGCCAAAACATCCAGGTTCCTTTCCTCAAACATACTACCTATCTCTCCTTTTTTCACATCTTGGTTACATCCACACACATTTAGGCACCCCACTCTGAGCCTTCGAGGAGGATGAGCACTCCCCGCGTGACTCCTTCTTCTGTTTCCCATTTTAGAAAGTTAATACAAGGAGGGGAGGATTTCCGGCCCCCCGCTCCCGTCCCCTCTAGTCGCTCTCCACGACACGCGAGGAACACGTATATATATATATATATATATATATATATATATATATATATATATATATATACGTATATATATATATATACGTATATATATATATACGTATATATATATATATATATATATATATATATATATATATATATATATATATATATATATATTTTTTTTTTTTTTTTTTTTTTTTTTTTTTTTTTATACTTTGTCGCTGTCTCCCGCGTTTGCGAGGTAGCGCAAGGAAACAGACGAAAGAAATGGCCCAACCCCCCCCCCCCCACATACACATGTACATACACACGTCCACACACGCAAATATACATACCTACACAGCTTTCCATGGTTTACCCCAGACGCTTCACATGCCTTGATTCAATCCACTGACAGCACGTCAACCCCTGTATACCACATGACTCCAATTCACTCTATTCCTTGCCCTCCTTTCACCCTCCTGCATGTTCAGGCCCCGATCACACAAAATCTTTTTCACTCCATCTTTCCACCTCCAATTTGGTCTCCCTCTTCTCCTCGTTCCCTCCACCTCCGACACATATATCCTCTTGGTCAATCTCTCCTCACTCATTCTCTCCATGTGCCCAAACCATTTCAAAACACCCTCTTCTGCTCTCTCAACCACGCTCTTTTTATTTCCACACATCTCTCTTACCCTTACGTTACTTACTCGATCAAACCACCTCACACCACACATTGTCCTCAAACATCTCATTTCCAGCACATCCATCCTCCTGCGCACATCTCTATCCATAGCCCACGCCTCGCAACCATACAACATTGTTGGAACCACTATTCCCTCAAACATACCCATTTTCGCTTTCCGAGATAATGTTCTCGACTTCCACACATTTTTCAAGGCTCCCAAAATTGCTTTGTCGCTGTCTCCCGCGTTAGAGAGGTAGCGCAAGGAAACAGACGACATAATGGCCCAACACACCCACATACACATGTATATACATACACGTCCACACATGCAAATGTACATACCTATACATCTCAACGTATACATATATATACCCACACAGGTATATACATATATACACATGTACATAATTCATACTGTCTGCCTTTATTCATTCCCATCGCCACCCCAGAACATATGAAATAACAACACCTTACCCACTCATGTGCGCGAGGTAGCGTTAGGAAAAGATAACAAAGGCCCCATTCGTTCACACTTAGTCTCTAGCTGTCATGTAATAATGCATCGAAACTACAGCTCCCTCTCCACATTCAGGCCCCAAAGAACTTTCCATGGTTTACCCGAGACGCTTCACGTGCCCTGGTTCAATCCATTGGCAGCATGTCGACCCCGGTATATCACATCGTTCCAATTCACTGTATTCTTTGCACGCCTTTCACCCTCCTGCATCTTCAGGCCCCCATCTCTCAAAATATTTTTCACTACGTCTTTCCACCTCCAGTTTGGTCTCCCACTTCTCCTCGTTCCCTCCACCTCTGGCACATATATCCTCTTGGTCAATCTTTCCTCACTCATTCTCTCCATGTGACCAAACTATTTCCAAACACCCTCTTCTGCTCTCTCAACCAC
The DNA here is from genome assembly GCF_036320965.1 of Panulirus ornatus. Lineage (NCBI taxonomy): Eukaryota > Metazoa > Arthropoda > Malacostraca > Decapoda > Palinuridae > Panulirus > Panulirus ornatus. The sequence continues at coordinate 18,688,125 of NC_092254.1, forward strand.
ACTCTTTTTATTACCACACATCTGTCTTACCCTATTATTACTTACTCGATCAAACCACCTCACACCACATATTATCCTCAAACATCTCATTTCCAGCACATCCACCCTCCTGCGCACAATTCTATCCTTAGCACACGCCTCGCAACCATATAACATTGTTGGAACCATTATTCCTTCAAACATACCCATTTTTGCTTTCCGAGATATTGTTATCGACTTCCACACATTCTTCAATGCTCACAGAATTTTCTTCACCTCCCCCACCCTATGATTTACTTCCGCTTCCATGGTTCCATCCGCTGCCAAATCCACTCCCAGATATCTAAAACACTTCACTTCCTCCAGTTTTTCTCAATTCAAACTTACTTCTCAATTGACCTGTCCCTCAACCCTACTGTATCTAATAACCTGCTCCTATTCACATTTACTCTCAGCTTTCTTCTTTCACACGCTATACCAAACTCAGTCACCAGCTTCTGCAGTTTCTCAGAAGAATCAGCCACCAGCGCTGTATCATCAGCGAACAACAACTGACTCACTTCCCAAGCTCTCTCATCCACAACAGACTGCATACTTGCCCCTCTTTCTAAAACTCTCGCATTCACCTCTATAACAACCCCATCCATAAACAAATTAAACAACCATGGAGACATCACACACCCCTGCCGCAAACCTACATTCACTGAGAAACAATCACTTTCCTCTTTTCCTACACGTACACAAGCCTTACATCCTCGATAAAAACTTTTCACTTCTAACAACTTGCCTCCCACACCATATATTCTTGATACCTTCCACAGAGCATATCCATAAACTCTATCATATGCATTCTCCAGATCCATAAATGCTACATACAAATCCATTTGCTTTTCTAAGTATTTCTCACATACATTCTTCAAAGCAAATACCTGATCCACACATTCTCTACCCCTTCTGAAACCACACTGCTCTTCCCCAATCTGATGCTCTGTACATGCCTTTACCCTCTCAATCAATACCATCCCATATAATTTCCCAGGAATACTCAACAGACTTATACCTCTGTAATTTGGGCACTCACTTTTATCCCCTTTACCTTTGTGCAATGGCACTATGGAAGCATTCCGCAATCCTCAGGCGCCTCACCATGAGTCATACACATATCAAATAACCTTACCAACCAGTCAACAATACAGTCACCCCCTTTTATAATAAATTCCACTACAATACCATCCAAACCCGCTGCCTTGTCGGCTTTCATGTTCCGTTAATATTTCACTACCTCTTCTCTGTTTACCAAATCATTCTCCCTAATCCTCTCACTTCGCACACCAACTCGACACAAACACACTATATCTACCACTCTATCATCGAACACATTCAACAAACCATTGTACAAAGACTAAGGGGATAAATGTGAACGTTCAAATTACAGAGGTATAAGTTTGTTGAGTATTCCTGGGAAATTATATGGAATGGTATGGATTGAGAGGGTGAAGGCATGTACAGAACATCAAATTGGGGAAGAGCAGTGTGATTTCAGAAGTAGTAGAGGATATGTGGATCAGGTGTTTGCTTTGAAGAATGTATGTGAGAAATACTTAGAAAAACAAATGGATTTGTATGTAGCATTTATGGATCTGAAGAAGGCATATGATAGAGTTGATAGAGATGCTCTGTGGAAGGTATAAAGAGTATATGGCGTGGCAGGTAAGTTGCTAGAACCAGTGAAAGGTTTTAATTGAGGATGTAAGGCATATGCACCAGTAATAAGAAAGGAAAGAGATTGGTTTTTAGTGAATGTCGGTTTGCGGCAGGGGTGTGTTATGTCTCCATGGTTGTTTGATTTCTTCATGGATCGGATTGTTATGGAGGTGAATGAAGGAGTTTTGGAGAGAGGTGCAAGTATGCAGTCTGTTGTGGATGAGAGAGCTTGGGAAGTGGGTCTTGTTGTTCGCTGATGATACAGAGCTGGTGGCTGATTCGGATAAGAAATTGCAGAACCTGATGACTGAGTTTTGTAAAGTGTGGGAAAGAAGAAACCTGAGAGTAAATGTTAATAAATGCAAGGCTAATAGGTCCAGTAAGGTTGAGGGACAAGTCAATTGGGAGGTAAGTTTGAATGGAGAAAAAATGGAGGAAGTTAAGTGTTTTAGACATCTGGGAATGGATTTAGCAGCGAATGGAATCATGGAAGTGGAAGTGAGTCACAGGGTGGGGGAAGGTGAGAAAGTTCTGGGACCATTGAAGAATGTGTGAAAGGCGAGAACTTTATCTCGGAGAGCAGAAATGGGTATGTTTGAAGGAATAGTGGTTCCAACAATGTTATACAACTGCGAGACGTCGGCTATAGATAGAGTTGTGCGGAGGAGGGTGAAAGTGTTGGAAAAGAGATGTTTGAGGACAGTATGCGGTGTGAGGTAATTTGATCGAGTAAATAATGAAAGGGTAAGAGATATGTGTGGTAAAAAAGAGTGTGTTTAAGAGAGCAGAAGAGGGTGTTTTGAAATTATTTGGTCACATGGAGATAATGAATGCGGAAAGATTAACAAAGAGGATATATGTGTCAGAGGTGGAGGGAACGAGAAGTGGGAGACCAAATTGGAAGTGGAAGGATTGTGTGAAAAAGATTTTAAGCAATCGTGGCCTGAACATCGAGGAGGGTGAAAGGCGTGCAAAGAATAGAGTGAATTGGAACGATGCTGTATACCGGGGTCGACGTGCTGTTAATGGATGGAACCAGGGCATGTGAAGCGTCTGGGGTGAACCATGGAAAGTTTTGTGGGGCCTGGATGTGGAAAGGGAACTGTGGTTTCGATGGATTATACATGGCAGCTAGAGACTGAGTGTGAACGAATGTAGCCTTTGTTGTATTTTCCTAGCGCTACCTTGTGAGCGTGCGGGGGGAGGGGGTTGGCATTTCATATGTGGCGTGGCCGCGACGAGAATGAATAAATGCAGCAAGTATGAATTATGTTGATGTGCATATATGTATATGTCTGTGTATATATATATATATATATATATATATATATATATATATATATATATATATATATATATATATATATATATATATATATATATATATATATATGTATATATATATATATATATATATATATATATATATATATATATATATATATATACATATATATATATGTATATATGTATATATATGTATATATGACTGAGTTTGGTAAAGTGTGTGGAAGAAGAAAGTTAAGAGTAAATGTGAATAAGAGCAAGGTTATTAGGTACAGTAGGGTTGAGGGTCAAGTCAATTGGGAGGTGAGTTTGAATGGAGAAAAACTGGAGGAAGTGAAGTGTTTTAGATATCTGGGAGTGGATCTGTCAGCGGATGGAACCATGGAAGCGGAAGTGGATCATAGGGTGGGGGAGGGGGCGAAAATTTTGGGAGCCTTGAAAAATGTGTGGAAGTCGAGAACATTATCTCGGAAAGCAAAAATGGGTATGTTTGAAGGAATAGTGGTTCCAACAATGTTGTATGGTTGCGAGGCGTGGGCTATGGATAGAGTTGTGCGCAGGAGGATGGATGTGCTGGAAATGAGATGTTTGAGGACAATGTGTGGTGTGAGGTGGTTTGATCGAGTAAGTAACGTAAGGGTAAGAGAGATGTGTGGAAATAAAAAGAGCGTGGTTGAGAGAGCAGAAGAGGGTGTTTTGAAATGGTTTGGGCACATGGAGAGAATGAGTGAGGAAAGATTGACCAAGAGGATATATGTGTCGGAGGTGGAGGGAACGATGAGAAGAGGGAGACCAAATTGGAGGTGGAAAGATGGAGTGAAAAAGATTTTGTGTGATCGGGGCCTGAACATGCAGGAGGGTGAAAGGAGGGCAAGGAATAGAGTGAATTGGAGCGATGTGGTATACAGGGGTTGACGTGCTGTCAGTGGATTGAATCAAGGCATGTGAAGCGTCTGGGGTAAACCATGGAAAGCTGTGTAGGTATGTATATTTGCGTGTGTGGACGTGTGTATGTACGTGTGTATGGGGGTTGGGCCATTTCTTTCGTCTGTTTCCTCGCGCTACCTCGCAAACGCGGGAGACAGCGACAAAGTATAAAAAAAAAAAAAAAAAAAAAAAAAAAAAATATATATATATATATATATATATATATATATATATATATATATATATATATATATATATATATATATATATATATATATATATATATATACATATATATGTGTATATATATATATATATATATATATATATATATATATATATACATATATATATATATATATATATATATATATATATATATATATATATATATATATATATATATATATATATATATATATATATATATATATATTTATATATATTCCTTCCTTTATTTATGCCTTGCATGAGTATGCTCCTGTGGCAGTTTTACCATATTTATTTGGTTTTGTTTCTTATCCCTGGGGATAGGGGAGGAAGAATACTTCCCACGTATTCCCTGCGTGTCGTAGAAGGCGACTAAAAGGGAAGGGAGCGGGGGGCTGGAAATCCTCCCCTCTTGTTTTTTTTTTTGTTTTTCTCAAAGAAGGAACAGAGAAGGGGGCCAGATGAGGATATTCCCTCAAAGGCCCAGTCCTCTGTTCTTAACGCTACCTCGCTAACACGGGAAATGGCGAATAGTATGGAAGAAGAAAGAAAAAAAAAAAAATATATATATATATATATATATATATATATATATATATATATATATATATATATATATATATATATATATATATATGTATATATATATATATATATATATATATATATATATATATATATATATATATATATATATATATATATATATATATATATATATATATATATATATATATATATATATATATAATCCCTGGGGATAGGGGAGAAAGAATACTTCCCACGTATTCCCTGCGTGTCGTAGAAGGCGACTAAAAGGGAAGGGAGCGGGGGGCTGGAAATCCTCCCCTCTCGGTTTTTTTTTTTTTTTTTTTTTTAATTTTCCAAAAGAAGGAACAGAGAAGAGGGCCAGGTGAGGATATTCCCTCAAAGGCCCAGTCCTCTGTTCTTAACGCTACCTCGCTATCGTGGGAAATAGCGAATAATATGAAAAAAAAAAAAAAAAAAAAAAAATATATATATATATATATATATATATATATATATATATATATATATATATATATATATATATATATATGTATAAGATGAAATGTATACGTATGTATATATACGTATGCGGACGTGTATGTATATACATGTGTTTGTGAGTGGGTTGGGTCATACTTTCGTCTGTTTCCTTGCGCTAACGAGGGAGACATCGACAAGATAAAATAAATATTTATAGAGGATTTCAATGAAGAAGAGAGAATGTTGGAGTGAAGAGAGTGGTGAGAGTAAGTGAGCTTGGGAATGAGACTTGTGTGAGGAAGTACCCGGAGAGACTGAGTACTAAATGGGAAAAGGTGAGAACAAAGGACGTAAGGGGAGTGGGGGAGGAATGGGATGTATTTAGGGAAGCAGTGATGGCTTGTGAAAAAGATGCTTCTGGCATGAGAAGCGTGGGAGGTGGGCAGATTAGAAGAGGTAGTGAGTGGTGGGATGAAGAAGTAAGATTATTAGTGAAAGAGAAGAGATAGGCATTTGGACGACTTTTGCAAGGAAATAATGCAAATGACTGGGAGATGTATGAAAGAGAGAGGCAGGAGGTCAAGAGAAACGTGCAATAGGTGAAAAAGAGGGCAAGTAAGAGTTGGGATAAGAGAGTATCAGTAACTTTTAGGGAAAATTAAAAGATGTTTTTATAAGGAGATGGAGTGAGCATTTTGAAGGTTTGTTGAATATGTTTCATGATATAGTGGCACATATAGGGTGTTTGGTCAAGGTGGTGTGCAAAGTGAGAGGGTTAGGGAGAATGATTTGGTAAAGCGGGAAGAGGTAGTGAAAGCTTTGCGGAAGATGAAAGCCGGCAAGGAAGCGGGTTTGGATGGTATTACAGTGGAATTTATTAAAAAAGGGGGTGACTGTATTGTTGACTGGTTGGTAAAATTAATTAATGTATATATGATTCGTGGTAAGGTGCCTGAGGATTGCCGGAATGCTTGCATAGTGCCATTGTACAAAGGCAAAGGGGAGAAAAGTGAGTGCTCAAACTACAGAGGTAAAAGTTTGTTGAGTATTCCCGGGAAATTAAATGTGAGGGTATTGATTGAGAGGGTGAAGGCATGTACAGAGCATCAGATTGGGGAAGAGCAGTGTGGTTTCTGAAGAGGTAGAGGATGTGTGGATCAGGTGTTTGATTTGAAGAATGTGTGTGAAAAATACTTAGAAAAGCAAATGGATTTGTATGTAGCACTTTTGGATCTGGAGAAGACATATGATAGAGTTGATAGACATACTCTGTGGAAGGTATTAAGAATATATGGTGTAGGAGGCAAGTTGTTAGAAGCAGTGAAAAGTTTTTATCGAGGATGTAAGGCATGTGCACGTGTAGGAAGAGAGGAAAGTGATTGGTTCTGTGTGAATGTTGGTTTGCGGCAGGGGTGCGTGATGTCTCCATGGTTGTTTAATTTGTTTATGGATGGGGTTGTTATGGAGGTGAATGCAAGAGCTTTGGAAAGAGAGGCAAGTATGCAGTCTGTCGTCGATGAGAGAGCTTGGGAAGTGAGTCAGTTGTTGTTCGCTGATGATACAGCACTGGTGGGTGATTCGAGTGAGAAACTGTAGAAACTGGTGACTGAGTTTGATAAAGTGTGTGAAAAAAGAAAGCTGAGAGTAAATGTGAATAAGAGCAAGGTTATTACAGTAGGGTTGAGGGTCAAGTCAATTGGGAGGTAAGTTTGAATGGAGAAAAACTGGAGGAAGTGAAGTGTTTTCGATATCTGGGAGAGGATTTGGCAGCGAATGGAACCATGGAAGCGAAAGTCAATCGTAGGGTGGGAGAGGGGGCGAAAGTTCTGGAAGCGTTGAAGAATGTGTTGTAGTGGAGAACGTTATCTTGGAAAGCAAAAATGGGTATGTTTGAAGGAATAGTGGTTCTAACCCTGTTATATGGTTGCGAGGCATGGGTTATAGATAAAGTTGTGCGGAGGGTGGATGTGCTGGAAATGAGATGTTTGAGGACAATATGTGGTGTGAGGTGGTTTAGTCGAGTAAGTAATGAAAGGGTAAGAGATGAGTGGTAATAAAAAGAGTGTGGTTGAGAGACCAGAAGAGAGTGTTTTGAAATGTTTTTGTCACATGGAGAGAATGAGTGAGGAGAGATTGACAAAGAGGATATATGTGTCTGAAGTGGAGGGAAAGAAAAGTGGGAGACCAAATCTGATGTGGAAAAATGGAGTGAAAAAGATTTTGAGTGATCGGGGCATGAACATGCAGGAGGGTGAAAGGCGGGCAAGGAATAAAGTGCTTTGGAACGATGTGGTATACCGGGGTCGGCGTGCTGTCAATGGATTGAACCAGTACATGTGAAGCGTCCCGGGTAAACCATATAAAGTTGTGTGAGGCCTGGATGTGGAAAGGGAGCTGTGGTTTCGGTGCATTATACATGACAGCTAGAGACAGTGCGAACGAATGTGGCTTTTGTTATCATTTTCTAGCGCCACCACACACAAGCGGGGGAAGGGGTTGTTATTTTATGTTTGGCGGGGTGGCGACGAGAATGAATGAGTGCAGACAGTATGAATCATGTACATGTGTATATGTCTACGTTGAGAAGTATAGGTATGTATATTTGATACATACATTAAATAACCTTACCAACCAGTCAACAATACAGTCACCCCCTCTTTTAATAAATTCCACTGCAATACCATCCAAACCTGCTGCCTTGCCGGCTTTCATCTTCCGCAAAGCTTTTGCTACCTCTTTTCTGTTTACCAAATCATTTTCACTAACCCTCTCACTCTGCACACCACCTCTACCAAAACATCCTATATCTACCACTCTATCATCAAACACATTCAACAAACCTTCAAATCACTCACTCCATCTCCTTCTCATATCACCACTACTTGTTATCACCTCCCCATTAGCCCCCTTCACCGAAGTTCCCATTTGCTCCCTTGTCTTACGTACTTTATTTACCTCCTTCCAAAACATCTTTTATTCTTCCTAAAATTTAATGATGCTCTCTCACCCCAACTCTCATTTACCCTCTTTTTCACCCCTTACACCTTTCTCTTGACCTCCTGCCTCTTTCTTTTATACTTCTCCCACTCATTTCCATTTTTCCCTGCAAAAATCGTCCAAATGTCTCTCTCTTCTCTTTCACTAATAATCTTACATCTTCATCCCACCACTCACTACCCTTTCTAATCAACCCACCTCCCACTTTTCTCATACCGGAAGCATCTCTTGCGCAAGCCATCACTGCTTCCCGAAATATATCCCATTCCTCCCCCACTCCCCTCACCTCCTTTGTTCTCACCTTTTTCCATTCTGTACTCAGTGTCTCCTGGTACTTCCTCACACATGTCTCCTTCCCAAGCTCACTTACTCTCACCACTCTCTTCACCGCAACCTTCTCTCTTCTTTTCTGAAAACCCCTACAAATCTTCACTTTCGCCTCCACAAGATAATGAATGATCAGACATCCCTCCAGTTGCACCTCTCAGCACATTAACATCCAAAAGTCTCTCTTTCTCGCGACTATCAATCAACACGTAATCCAATAACGCTCTCTGGCCATCTCTTCTATTTACATACGTATACTTATATATATCTCGCTTTTTAAACCAGGTATTCCCAATCACCAGTCCTTTTTCTGCACATAAATCTACAAGCTCTTCACCATTTCCATTTACAACATTGAACACCCCATGTATACCAATTATTCCCTCAACTCCCACATTACTCAACTTTGCATTCAAATCACCAATCACTATAACCCGGTCTTGTGCATCAAAGCCACTAACACACTCATTCAGCTGCTCCCAAAACACTTGCCTCTTATAATCTTTCTTCTCATGCTCAGGTGCATATGCACCAATAATTACCCATCTCTCTCCATCAACTTTCAGTTTTACCCTTATCAATCTAGAATTTACTCCCTTACACTCAATTACATACTCCCACAACTCCTGTTTCAGGAATAGTGTTACTCTTTCCCTTGCTCATGTCCTCTCACTAACCCCTGACTTTGCTCCCCAGACATTCCCAAACCACTCTTCCCCTTTACACTTGAGCTTCGTTTCACTCAGAGCCAAAACATCCAGGTTCCTTTCCTCAAACATGCTACCTATCTCTCCTTTTTTTTCATCTTGGTTACATCCACACACATTTAGACACCCCAATCTGAGCCTTCGAGGAGGATGAGCATTCACCTCGTGACTCCTTCTTCTGTTTCCCCTTTTAGAAAGTTGAAAATACAAGGAGGGGAGGATTTCTGGCCCACCGCTCCCGTCCCCTTTAGTCGCCTTCTACGACACGCGAGGAATGAGTGGGAAGTATTGTTTCTCCTCCATCCCCAGGGATTATATATATATATATATATATATATATATATATATATATATATATATATATATATATATATATATTCATTTTGCTTTGTCGCTGTCTCCCGCGTTTGCGAGGTAGCGCAAGGAAACAGACGAAAGAAATGGCCCAACCCACCCCCATACACATGTATGTACACACACGTCCACACACGCAAATATGCATACCTATACATCTCAATGTACACATATATATACACACACAGACACATACATATATACACATGTACATAATTCATACTATCTGCCTTTATTCAATTCCATTGCCACCTCGCCACATATGATATAACATCCCCCTCCACCCTCATGTGTGCTAAGTAGCACTAGGAAAGGACAACAAAGGCCACATTCGTTCACACTCAGTCTCTAGCTGTCATGTAATAATGCTCCGAAACCACAGCTCCCTTTCCACATCCAGGCCCCGCACAGCTTTCCATGGTTTGCCCCAGACGTTTCACATGCCCTGATTCAATCCATTGACAGTATGTCGACCCCGGTATACCACATCGATCCAATTCACTCTATTCCTTGCACGCCTTTCACCCTCCTGCTTGTTCAGGCCTCGATCATTCAAAATCTTTTCACTCCATCTTTCCACCTCCAATTTGGTGTCCCACTTCTCCTCGTTTGTTCCACCTCTGACACATACAACCCCTTGGTTAATCTTTCCTCACTCATTCTCTCCATATGACAAACCATATCAAAACACACTCTTCTGCTCTCTCAACCACACTCATCTTATTACCACACATCTCTCTTACCCTATTATCACTGACTCGATCAAACCGCCTCATACCACATATTGTCCTCAAACATCTCATTTCCAGTACAGCCACCTTCCTCCGCACAACTCAATCTATAGCCCACCCCTCGCAACCATAAAACATTGTTGGAACCACTATTCCTTCAAACATACCCATTTTTGCTTTCCGAGATAATGTTTTCGACTTCCACACGTTCTTCAACGTTCCCAGAACTTTCGCCCCCTCACCCACTCTATGATTCACTTCCGCTTCCATGGTTTCATCCGCTGCCAAATCCACTCCCAGATATCTAAAACACTTCACTTCCTCCAGGTTTTCTCCATTTAAACTTACCTCCCAATCGAGGTGCCCCTCAACCCTACTGTACCTAATAACCATGTCCTTATTCACATTTACTCTGTTTCCTCCTTTCACACACTTTACCAAACTCAGTCACCAGTTTCTACAGTTTCTCACACGAATCAGGCACCAACGCTGTATCATCAGCGAACTACAACTGACTCACTTCCCAAGCTCTCTCCTCCACAACAGACTGCATACTTGCCACTCTTTCCGAAACTCTTTCATTCACCTTCCTAACAACCCCATTCATAAAGAAATTAAACAACCATGGACACATCACGCACACATGCGACAAACCAACATTCAGTGAGAACCAAGCATTTTCCTCTCTTCCTACACGTACATATGCCTTACATCCTCGATAAAAACGTTTTTCTGCTTCTAACAACTTGCGTCCCATACCATATATTCTTAATACCTTCCACAGAGCATCTCTATCAACTTTATCATATGCCTTCTTCATATACATAAATGCTACATACAAATCCATTTGCTTTTCTAAGTATTTCTCACATACATTCTTCAAAGCAAACACCTGATCCACACATCCTCTACCACTTCTGAAACCACACTGCTCTTCACCAATCTGATGCTCTGTACACGACTTCACCCTCTCAATCAATACCCTCACATATAATTTCCCAGGAATACTCAACAAATTTTTACCTCTGTAGTTTGAGCACTCACTCTTATCCCGTTTGCCTTTGTACAATGGCACTATGCAAGCATTCCGCCAATCCTCAGGCACTTCACCATGAGCCATACACACATTAAATAACCTTACGAACCAGTCAACAATAGAGGCACCCTCTTTTTTAATACGTTCCACTGCAATACCATCCAAACCCACTGTCTTACCGGGTTTCATCTTCCGCAAAGCTTTTACTACCTCTTCTCTGTTTACTAAATCATTCTCCTTAACCCTCTCACTTTGCACACCACCCCGACCAAAACACCCTATATCTGCCACTCTATCATCAAACACATTCAACAAGCCTTCAAAATACTCACTCCATCTACTTCTCTCATCACCACTACTTGTTATCACCTCCCCATTAGCTCCTTCACTGATTTTCCCATGTGTTCCCTTGTCTTACGCACTTTATTTACCTCTTTCCAAAACATGTTTTTATTCTCCCTAACATTTAATGATACTCTTTCACCCGAACTCTCATTTGCCCATTTTTTTCAACTCTTGTACCTGTCACTTGACCTCCTGGCTCTTTCTTTTATGCATCTCCCAGTTATTTGACCTATTTCCCTTCAAAAATCGCCCAAATGCCTCTCTCTTCACTGATAATCTTACTTCATCCCACCACTCACTACCCTTTCTAATCTGCCCACCTCCCACGCTTCTCATGCCACAATCATCTTTTGGCCGAGCCATCACAGCTTAACTAAATACTTCCCATTCCTCACCTATACCCCTTACGTCCTTTCTTCTCTCCTTTCTCCATTCTGTACTCAGTCTCTCTTAGTACTTCCTGACACAAGTCTCATTCCCAAACTCACTCTCACCAATCTCTTCTTATGAATACATATATATATTTTTTTTTTTTTTATACTATGTCGCTGTCTCCCGCGTTTGCGAGGTAGCGCAAGGAAACAGACGAAAGAAATGGCCCAACCCCCCCCCCCATACACATGTACATACACACGTCCACACACGCAAATATACATACCTACACAGCTTTCCATGGTTTACCCCAGACGCTTCACATGCCCCGACTTAAACCACTGACAGCACGTCAACCCCTGTATACCACATCGCTCCAATTCACTCTATTCCTTGCCCTCCTTTCACCCTCCTGCATGTTCAGGCCCCGATCACAGAAAATCTTTTTCACTCCATCTTTCCACCTCCAATTTGGTCTCCCTCTTCTCATCGTTCCCTCCACCTCCGACACATATATCCTCTTGGTCAATCTTTCCTCACTCATTCTCTCCATGTGCCCAAAACATTTCAAAACACCCTCTTCTGCTCTCTCAACCACGCTCTTTTTATTTCCACACATCTCTCTTACCCTTACGTTGCTTGCTCGATCAAACCACCTCACACCACACATTTTCCTCAAACATCTCATTTCCAGCACGTCCATCCTCCTGCGCACAACTCTATCCATAGCCCACGCCTCGCAACCATACAACATTGTTGGAACCACTATTCCTTCAAACATACCCATTTTTGCTTTCCGAGATAATGTTCTCGACTTCCACACATTTTTCAAGGCTCCCAAAATTTTCGCCCCCTCCCCCACCCTATGATCCACTTCCGCTTCCATGGTTCCATCCGCTGACAGATCCACTCCCAGATATCTAAAACACTTCACTTCCTCCAGTTTTTCTCCATTCAAACTCACCTCCCAATTGACTTGACCCTCAACCCTACTGTACCTAATAACCTTGCTCTTATTCACATTTACTCTTAACTTTCTTCTTCCACACACTTTACCAAACTCAGTCACCAGCTTCTGCAGTTTCTCACATGAATCAGCCACCAGCGCTGTATCATCAGCGAACAACAACTGACTCACTTCCCAAGCTCTCTCATCCCCAACAGACTTCATACTTGCCCCTCTTTCCAGGACTCTTGCATTTACCTCCCTAACAACCCCATCCATAAACAAATTAAACAACCATGGAGACATCACACACCCCTGCCGCAAACCTACATTCACTGAGAACCAATCACTTTCCTCTCTTCCTACACGTACACATGCCTTACATCCTCGATAAAAACTTTTCACTGCTTCTAACAACTTGCCTCCCACACCATATATTCTTAATACCTTCCACAGAGCATCTCTATCAACTCTATCATATGCCTTCTCCAGATCCATAAATGCTACATACAAATCCATTTGCTTTTCTAAGTATTTCTCACATACATTCTTCAAAGCAAACACCTGATCCACACATCCTCTACCACTTCTGAAACCGCACTGCTCTTCCCCAATCTGATGCTCTGTACATGCCTTCACCCTCTCAATCAATACCCTCCCATATAATTTACCAGGAATACTCAACAAACTTATACCTCTGTAATTTGAGCACTCACTCTTATCCCCTTTGCCTTTGTACAATGGCACTATGCACGCATTCCGCCAATCCTCAGGCACCTCACCATGAGTCATACATACATTAAATAACCTTACCAACCAGTCAACAATACAGTCACCCCCTTTTTTAATAAATTCCACTGCAATACCATCCAAACCTGCTGCCTTGCCGGCTTTCATCTTCCGCAAAGCTTTTACTACCTCTTCTCTGTTTACCAAATCATTTTCCCTAACCCTCTCACTTTGCACACCACCTCGACCAAAACACCCTATATCTGCCACTCTGTCATCAGACACATTCAACAAACCTTCAAAATACTAATTCCATCTCCTTCTCACATCACCACTACTTGTTATCACCTCCCCATTTACGCCCTTCACTGAAGTTCCCATTTGCTCCCTTGTCTTACGCACCCTATTTACCTCCTTCCAGAACATCTTTTTATTCTCCCTAAAATTTACTGATAGTCTCTCACCCCAACTCTCATTTGCCCTTTTTTTCACCTCTTGCACCTTTCTCTTGACCTCCTGTCTCTTTCTTTTATACTTCTCCCACTCAATTGCATTTTTTCCCTGCAAAAATCGTCCAAATGCCTCTCTCTTCTCTTTCACTAATACCCTTACTTCTTCATCCCACCACTCACTACCCTTTCTAAACAGCCCACCTCCCACTCTTCTCATGCCACAAGCATCTTTTGCGCAATCCATCACTGATTCCCTAAATACATCCCATTCCTCCCCCACTCCCCTTACTTCCATTGTTCTCACCTTTTTCCATTCTGTACACAGTCTCTCCTGGTACTTCCCCACACAGGTCTCCTTCCCAAGCTCACTTACTCTCACCACCTTCTTCACCCCAACATTCACTCCTCTTTTCTGAAAACCCATACTAATCTTCACCTTAGCCTCCACAAGATAAGATCAGACATCCCTCCAGTTGCACCTCTCAGCACATTAACATCCAAAAGTCTCTCTTTCGCACGCCTGTCAATTAACACGTAATCCAATAACGCTCTTTGGCCATCTCTCCTACTTACATAAGTATACTTATGTATATCTCGCTTTTTAAACCAGGTATTCCCAATCATCAGTCCTTTTTCAGCACATAAATCTACAAGCTCTTCACCATTTCCATTTACAACACTGAACACCCCATGCATACCAATTATTCCCTCAACTGCCACATTACTCACCTTTGCATTCAAATCACCCATCACTATAACCCGGTCTCGTGCATCAAAACCGCTAACACACTCATTCAGCTGCTCCCAAAACACTTGCCTCTCATGATCTTTCTTCTCATGCCCATATATATATATATATATATATATATATATATATATATATATATATATATATATATATATATATATATATATATATATATATATATATATATATATATATATGTATATATATATATATATATATATATATATATATATATATATATATATATATATATATATATATATATATATATATATATATATATATATGTATATATATATATATATATATATATATATATATATATATATATATATATATATATATATATATATATATATATATATATATATATATATATATATATATATATATATATATATACATATATATATATATATATATATATATATATATATATATATATATATATATATATATATATATATATATATATATATATATATATATATATTTATTTTTTTCAAACTATTCGCCATTTCCCGCATTAGCGAGGTAGCGTTAAGAACAGAGGACTGGGCCTTTGAGGGAATACCCTCACCTGGCCCAATTCTCTGTTCCTTCTTTTGGAAAAAAAAAAACAAAAAAACCGAGAGGGGAGGATTTCCAGCGCCCCGCTCCCTCCCATTTTAGTCGCCGTCTACGACACGCAGGGAATACGTGGAAAGTATTCTTCATCTCCTATCCCCAGGGATAAATATATGTATATATATATATATATATATATATATATATATATATATATATATATATATATATATATATATATATATATATATATATATATATATATATATATATATATATATATATACATATATATATATATATATATATATATATATATATGTATACATATATATATATATATATATATATATATGTTCATTCTTTTTGGAAGGTTAGAAAGGAAAAAGAGAGAGGGGAGGAATTCCAGCCTCCCGCTCCCTCCCCTTTTAGTCGCCTTCCATATATATATATATATATATATATATATATATATATATATATATATATATATATATATATATATATATATATATATATATATAAATATATATATATATATATATGTGTGTGTATATATTGTATATAAATTGTATATTTATTATATATATATATATATATATATATATATATATATATATATATATATATATATATATATATATATATATATATATATATATATATATAAAAGGTGCAAGAGGTGAAAAAAAGGGCAAATGAGAGTTGGGGTGAGAGAGTATCATTAAATTTTAGGGAGAATAAAAAGATGTTCTGGAAGGAGGTAAATAAAGTGCGTAAGACAAGGGAGCAAATGGGAACTTCAGTGACGGGCGCAAAAGGGGAGGTGATAACAAGTAGTGGTGATGTGAGAGGGAGATGGAGTGAGTATTTTGAAGGTTTGTTGAATGTGTTTGATGATAGAGTGGCAGATATAGGGTGTTTTGGTCGAGGTGGTGTGCAAAGTGAGAGGGTTAGGGAAAATGATTTGGTAAACAGAGAAGAGGTAGTGAAAGCTTTGCGGAAGATGAAAGCCGGCAAGGCAGCAGGTTTGGATGGTATTGCAGTGGAATTTATTAAAAAAGGGGGTGACTGTATTGTTGACTGGTTGGTAAGGTTATTTAATGTATGTATGACTCATGGTGAGGTGCCTGAGGATTGGCGGAATGCGTGCATAGTGCCATTGTACAAAGGCAAAGGGGATAAGAGTGAGTGCTCAAATTACAGAGGTATAAGTTTGTTGAGTATTCCTGGTAAATTATATGGGAGGGTATTGATTGAGAGGGTGAAGGCATGTACAGAGCATCACATTGCGGAAGAGCAGTGTGGTTTCAGAAGTGGTAGAGGATGTGTGGATCAGGTGTTTGCTTTGAAGAATGTATGTGAGAAATACTTAGAAAAGCAAATGGATTTGTATGTAGCATTTATGGATCTGGAGAAGGCATATGATAGAGTTGATAGAGATGCTCTGTGGAAGGTATTAAGAATATATGGTGTGGGAGGCAAGTTGTTAGAAGCAGTGAAAAGTTTTTATCGAGGATGTAAGGCATGTGTACGTGTAGGAAGAGAGGAAAGTGATTGGTTCTCAGTGAATGTAGGTTTGCGGCAGGGGTGTGTGATGTCTCCATGGTTGTTTAATTTGTTTATGGATGGGGTTGTTAGGGAGGTAAATGCAAGAGTTTTGGAAAGAGGGGCAAGTATGAAGTCTGTTGGGGATGAGAGAGCTTGGGAAGTGAGTCAGTTGTTGTTCGCTGATGATACAGCGCTGGTGGCTGATTCATGTGAGAAACTGCAGAAGCTGGTGACTGAGTTTGGTAAAGTGTGTGGAAGAAGAAAGTTAAGAGTAAATGTGAATAAGAGCAAGGTTATTAGGTACAGTAGGGTTGAGGGTCAAGTCAATTGGGAGGTGAGTTTGAATGGAGAAAAAATGGAGGAAGTGAAGTGTTTTAGATTTCTGGGAGTGGATCTGGCAGCAGATGGAACCATGGAAGCGGAAGTGGATCATAGGGTGGGGGAGGGGGCGAAGATTCTGGGGGCCTTGAAGAATGTGTGGAAGTCGAGAACATTATCTCGGAAAGCAAAAATGGGTATGTTTGAAGGAATAGTGGTTCCAACAATGTTGTATGGTTGTGAGGCGTGGGCTATGGATAGAGTTGTGCGCAGGAGGATGGATGTGCTGGAAATGAGATGTTTGAGGACAATGTGTGGTGTGAGGTGGTTTGATCGAGTGAGTAACGTAAGGGTAAGAGAGATGTGTGGAAAGAAAAAGAGCGTGGTTGAGAGAGCAGAAGAGGGTGTTTTGAAGTGGTTTGGGCACATGGAGAGAATGAGTGAGGAAAGATTGACCAAGAGGATATATGTGTCGGAGGTGGAGGGAACGAGGAGAAGAGGGAGACCAAATTGGAGGTGGAAAGATGGAGTGAAAAAGATTTTGTGTGATCGGGGCCTGAACATGCAGGAGGGTGAAAGGAGGGCAAGGAATAGAGTGAATTGGAGCGATGTGGTATACCGGGTTTGACGTGTTGTCAGTGGATTGAATCAAGGCATGTGAAGCGTCTGGGGTAAACCATGGAAAGCTGTGTAGGTATGTATATTTGCGTGTGTGGACGTATGTATATACATGTGTATGGGGGGGGGGTTGGGCCATTTCTTTCGTCTGTTTCCTTGCGCTACCTCGCAAACGCGGGAGACAGCGACAAAGTATAATAAAAAAAAAAAAATAATATATATCCCTGGGGATACTTCCCACGTATTCCCCGCGTGTCGTAGAAGGCGACTAAAAGGGGAGGGAGTGGGGGGCTGGAAATCCTCCCCTCTCATTTTTTTTTTAATTTTCCAAAAGAAGGAACAGAGGGGGCCAGGTGAGGATATTCTGAAAAAGGTCCAGTCCTCTGTTCTTAACGCTACCTCGCTAACGCGGGAAATGGCGAATAGTTTGAATAAAAAAAAAAAAAAATATATATATATATATATATATATATATACATATATATATATATATATATATATATATATATATATATATATATACATATATACATATATATATATATATATATATATATATATATATATATATATATATATATATATATATATATATATATATATATATATATATATATATATATATATATATATATTCACATTTACTCTTAACTTTCTGTGAAAGAAGAAAGTTAAGAGTAAATGTGAATAAGAGCAAGGTTATTGGGTACAGTAGGGTTGAGGGTCAAGTCAATTGAGAGGTGAGTTTGAATGGAGAAAAACTGGAGGAAGTGAAGTGTTTTAGATATCTGGGAGTGGATCTGGCAGCGGATGGAACCATGGAAGCGGAAGTGGATCATAGGGTGGGGGAGGGGGCGAAAATTCTTGGAGCCTTGAAGAATGTGTGGAAGTCGAGAACATTATCTCGGAAAGCAAAAATGGGTATGTTTGAGGGAATAGTAGTTCCAACAATGTTGTATGGTTGCGAGGCGTGGGCTATGGATAGAGTTGTGCGCAGGAGGATGGATGTGCTGGAAATGAGATGTTTGAGGACAATGTGTGGTGTGAGGTGGTTTGATCGAGTAAGTAACGTAAGGGTAAGAGAGATGTGTGGAAATAAAAAGAGCGTGGTTGAGAGAGCAGAAGAGGGTGTTTTGAAATGGTTTGGGCACATGGAGAGAATGAGTGAGGAAAGATTGACCAAGAGGATATATGTGTCGGAGGTGGAGGGAACGAGGAGAAGAGGGAGACCAAATTGGAGGTGGAAAGATGGAGTGAAAAAGATTTTGTGTGATCGGGGCCTGAACATGCAGGAGGGTGAAAGGAGGGCAAGGAATAGAGTGAATTGGAGCGATGTGGTATACCGGGGTTGACGTGCTGTCAGTGGATTGAATCAGGGCATGTGAAGCGTCTGGGGTAAACCATGGAAAGCTGTGTAGGTATGTATATTTGCGTGTGTGGACGTATGTATATAATGTGTATGGGGGTGGGTTGGGCCATTTCTTTCGTCTGTTTCCTTGCGCTACCTCGCAAACGCGGGAGACAGCGACAAAGCAAAAAAAAAAAAAAAAAAAAATATATATATATATATATATATATATATATATATATATATATATATATATATATTTATATATATGTATATATATATATATATATATATATATATATATATATATATATATATATATATATATATATATATATATATATATATATATATTTATATATATATATATATCTTTTCTTTCAAACTATTCGCCATTTCCCGCGTTAGCGAGGAAGCGTTAAGAACAGAGGACTGGGCCTTTTTTGGAATATCCTCACCTGGCCACCTCTGTTCCTTCTTTTAGAAAATCAAAAAAAAAACGAGGGGGGAGGATTTCCAGCCTTCCGCTCCCTTCCCTTTTAGTCGCCTTCTACGACACGCAGGGAATACGTGGGAAGTATTCTTAATCCCCTATCCCCAGGGATAATATATATATATATTTTTTTTTTTCTTTTTTTTTGCTTTGTCGCTGTCTCCCGCGCTTGCGAGGTAGCGCAAGGAAACAGACGAAAGAAATGGCCCAACCCACCCCCATACACATGTATATACATACATCCACACACGCAAATATACATACCTACACAGCTTTCCATGGTTTACCCCAGACGCTTCAACTACCCCGATTCAATCCAATGACAGCACGTCAACCCCGGTATACCACATCGCTCCAATTCACTCTATTCCTTGCCCTCCTTTCACCCTCCTGCATGTTCAGGCCCCGATCACACAAAATCTTTTTCACTCCATCTTTCCACCTCCAATTTGGTCTCCCTCTTCTCCTCGTTCCCTCCACCTCCGACACATATATCCTCTTGGTCAATCTTTCCTCACTCATTCTCTCCATGTGCCCAAACCACTTCAAAACACCCTCTTCTGCTCTCTCAACCAAGCTCTTTTTATTTCCACACATCTGTCTTACCCTTACGTTACTTACTCGATCAAACCACCTCACACCACACATTGTCCTCAAACATCTCATTTCCAGCACATCCATCCTCCTGCGCACAACTCCATCCATAGCCCACGCCTCGCAACCATACAACATTGGTGGAACCACTATTCCTTCAAACATACCCATTTTTGCTTTCCGAGATAACGTTCTCGAATTCCACACATTCTTCCAGGATACCAGAATTTTCGCCCCCTCCCCCACCCTATGATCCACTTCCGCTTCCATGGTTCCATCCTCTGCCAGATCCACTCCCAGATATCTAAAACACTTCATGTCCTCCAGTTTTTCTCCATTCAAACTCACCTCCCAATTGACTTGACCCTCAACCCTACTGTACCTAATAACCTTGCTCTTATTCACATTTACTCTTAACTTTCTTCTTTCACACACTTTACCAAACTCAGTCACCAGCTTCTGCAGTTTCTCACATGAATCAGCCACCAGCGCTGTATCATCAGCGAACAACAACTGACTCACTTCCCAAGCTCTCTCATCCCCAACAGACTTCATACTTGCCCCTCTTTCCAAAACTCTTGCATTTACCTCCCTAACAACCCCATCCATAAACAAATTAAACAACCATGGAGACATCACACACCCCTGCCGCAAACCTACATTCACTGAGAACCAATCACTTTCCTCTCTTCCTACACGTACACATGCCTTACATCCTCGATAAAAACTTTTCACTGCTTCTAACAACTTTCCTCCCACACCATATATTCTTAATACCTTCCACAGAGCATCTCTATCAACTCTATCATATGCCTTCTCCAGATCCATAAATGCTACATACAAATCCATTTGCTTTTCTAAGTATTTCTCACATACATTCTTCAAAGCAAACACCTGATCCACACATCCTCGACCACTTCTGAAACCACACTGCTCTTCCGCAATGTGATGCCCTGTACATGCCTTCACCCTCTCAATCAATGCCCTCCCATATAATTTACCAGGAATACTCAACAAACTTATACCTCTGTAATTTGAGTACTCACACTTATCCCCTTTGCCTTTGTACAATGTCACTATGCACGCATTCCGCCAATCCTCAGGCACCTCACCGTCAGTCATACATACATTAAATAACCTTACAAACCACTCAACAATACAGTCACCCCCTTTTTTAGTAAATTCCACTGCAATACCATCCAAACCTGCCGCTTTGCCGGCTTTCATCTTCCGCAAAGCCCCCACTACCTCCTCTCTGTCCACCAAATCACTTTCCCTAACCCTCTCACTTTGCACACCACCTCGACCAAAACACCCTATATCTGCCACTCTATCATCAAACACATTCAACAACCCTTCAAAATACTCACTCCATCTCCTTCTCACATCACCACTACTTGTTATCACCTCCCTATTTGCGCCCCTCACTGAAGTTCCCATTTGCTCCCTTGTCTTACGCACTTTATTTACCTCATTCCAGAACATCTTTTTATTCTCCCTAAAATTTAATGATACTCTCTCACCCCAACTCTCATTTGCCCTTTTTTTTTACCTCTTGCACCTTTCTCTTGACCTCCTGTCTCTTTCTTTTATACGTCTCCCACTCAACTGCATTTTTTCCCTGCAAAAATCGTCCAAATGCCTCTCTCTTCTCTTTCACTAATACTCTTACTTCTTCATCCCACCACTCACTATCCTTTCTAATCAACCCACCTCCCACTCTTCTCATGCCACAAGCATCTTTTGCGCAATCCATCACTGATTCCCTAAATACATCCCATTCCTCCCCCACTCCTCATACTTCCATTGTTCTCACCTTTTTCCATTCTGTACTCAGTCTCTCCTGGTACTTCCTCACACAAGTCTTTTTTCCAAGCTCACTTACTCTCACCACCCTCTTCACCCCAACATTCACTCTTTTTTTCTGAAAACCCATACAAATCTTCACCTTAGCCTCCACAAGATAATGATCAGACATCCCTCCAGTTGCACCTCTGAGCACATTAACATCCAAAAGTCTCTCTTTCGCGCGCCTGTCAATTGACACGTAATCCAATAACGCTCTCTGGCCATCTCTCCTACTTACATAAGTATACTTATGTATATCTCGCTTTTTAAACCAGGTATTCCCAATCATCAGTCCTTTTTCAGCACATAAATCTACAAGCTCTTCACCATTTCCATTTACAACACTGAACACCCCATGTATACCAATTATTCCCTCAACTGCCACATTACTCACCTTTGCATTCAAATCACCCATCACTATAACCCGGTCTCGTGCATCAAAACCACTAACACACTCATTCAGCTGCTCCCAAAACACTTGCCTCTCATGATCTTTCTTCTCATGCCCAGGTGCATATTAACCAATATATATATATATATATATATATATATATATATATATATATATATATATATATATATATATATATATATATATATATATATATATATATATATATATTTATATATATATATATATATATATATATATATATATATATATATATATATATATATATATATATATATATATATATATATATATATATATATATATATATATATATATATATATATATATATATATATATATATATATATATATATATATATATATACATATATATATATATATATATATATATATATATATATATATATATATATATATATATATATATATATATATATATATATATATATATATATATATTTATTCTTTCTCTTTTTTGCTTTTTCACTGTTTCCCGCGTTTCCGAGGTAGCGCAAGGAAACAGACGAAAGAAATGGCCCAACCCACCCCGACACACATGTATATACATACGTCCACACACGCAAATATACATACCTACACAGCTTTCCATGGTTTACCCCACTCGCTTCACATGCCCTGATTCAATCCACTGACAGCACGTCAACCCCGGTATACCACATCGATCCAATGCAGTCTATTCCTTGCCCGCCTTTCACCCTCCTGCATGTTCAGGCCCCGATCACACAAAATCTTTTTCACTCCATCTTTCCACCTCCAATTTGTTCTCCCACTTCTCCTCGTTCCCTCCACCTCCGACGCATAGATCCTCTTGGTCAATCTTTCCTCACTGATTCTCTCCATGTGCCCAAACCATTTCAATACACCCTCTTCTGCTCTCTTTGACCACGCTCTTTTAATTTCCACACATCTCTCTTACCCTTACGTTACTTACTCAATCAAACCACCTCACACCACACATTGCCCTCAAACATCTCATTTCCAGCACATCCATCCTCCTGCGCACATCTCTATCCATAGCCCACGCCTCACAACCAAACAACATTGTTGGAACCACTATTCCTTCAAACATACCCATTTTTGCTTTCCAAGATAATGTTCTCGACTTCCACACATTCTTCAAGGCTCCCAGGATTTTCGCCCCCTCCCCCACCATATGATCCACTTCCGCTTCCATGGTTCCATCCGCTGCCATATCCACTCCCAGATATCTAAAACACTTCACTTCCTCCAGTTTTTCTCCATTCAAACTTACCTCCCAATTGACTTGACCCTCAACCCTATTGTACCTAATAACCTTGCTCTTATTCACATTTACTCTTAACTTTCTTCTTTCACACACTTTACCAAACTCATTCACCAGCTTCTGCAGTTTCTCACATGAATCAGCCACCAGCGCTGTATCATCAGCGAACAACAACTCACTCACATCCCAAGCTCTCTCATCCACAACAGACTTCATACTTGCCCCTCTTTCCAAAACTTTGGCATTCACCTCCCTAACAACCCCATCCATAAACAAATTAAACAACCATGGAGACATCACACACCCCTGCCGTAAACCTATATTCACTGAGAACCAATCACTTTCCTCTCTTCCTACACGTACACATGCCTAACATCCTCGATAAAAACTTTTCACTGCTTCTAACAACTTGCCTCCCACACCATGTATTCTTAATACCTTCCACAGAACATCTCTATCAACTCTATCATATGCCTTCTCCAGATCCATAAATGCTACATACAAATCCATTTGTTTTTCTAAGTATTTCTCACATACATTCTTCAAAGCAAACACCTGATCCACACATCCTCTACCACTTCTGAAACCACACTGCTCTTCCCCAATGTGATGCTCTGTACATGCCTTCACCCTCTCAATCAATACCCTCCCATATAATTTACCAGGAATACTCAAGAAACTCACACCTCTGTAATTTGAGCACTCACTCTTATCCCCTTTGCCTTTGTACAATGGCACTATGCACGCATTCCGCCAATCCTCAGAATCCTCACCATGAGTCATACATACATTAAATAACCTTACCAACCAGTCAATAATACAGTCACCGCCTTTTTTGATTAATTTCACTGCATTACCATCCAAACCTGCTGCCTTGCCGGCTTTCATCTTCCGCAAAGCTTTTACTACCTCTTCTTTGTTTACCAAATCATTTTCCCTAACCTTCTCACTTTGCACACCACCTCGATGAAAACACCCTATATCTGCCACTCTATCATCAAACACATTCAACAAACCTTCAAAATACTCACTCCATCTCCTTCTCACATCACCACTACTTGTTATCACCTCCCCATTTGCGCCCTTCACTGAGGTTCCCATTTGCTCCCTTGTCTTACGCACTTTATTTACCTCCTTCCAGAACATCTTTTTATTCTCCCTAAAATTTAATGATACTCTCTCACCCCAACTCTCATTTGCCCTCTTTTTCACCTCTTGCACCTTTCTCTTGACCTCCAGTCTCTTTCCTTTATACATCTCCCACCCAATTGCATTTTTTCCCTGCAAAGATCGTCCAAATGCCTCTCTCTTCTCTTTCACTAATAATCTTACTTCTTCATCCCACCACTCACTACCCTTTCTAATCAACCCACCTCCCACTCTTCTCATGCCACAAGCATCTTTTGCGCAATCCATCACTGATTCCCTAAATACATCCCATTCCTCCCCCACTCCGCTTACTTCCATTGTTCTCACCTTTTTCCATTCTGTACTCAGTCTCTCCTGGTACTTCCTCACACAAGTCTCCTTCCCAAGCTCACTTACTCTCACCACCCTCTTCACCCCAACATTCATTCTTCTTTTCTGAAAACCCATACAAATCTTCACCCTAGCCTCCACAAGATAATGATCAGACATCCCTCTAGTTGCACCTCTGAGCACATTAACATCCAAAAGTCTCTTTCGCGCGCCTGTCAATTTACGCGTAATCCAATAACGCTCTCTGGCCATCTCTTCTAATTACATACGTATACTTATGTATATCTCGCTTTTTAAACCAGGTATTCCCAATCACCAGTCCTTTTTCAGCACATAAATCTACAAGCTCTTCACCATTTCCATTTACAACACTGAACACCCCATGTATACCAATTATTCACTCAACTGCCACATTACTCACCTTTGCATTCAAATCACCCATCACTATAACCCGGTCTCGTGCATCAAAACCACTAACACACTCATTCAGCTGCTCCCAAAACACTTGCCTCTCATGATCTTTCTTCTCATGCCCAGGTGCATATGCACCAATAATCACCCATCTCCCTCCATCAACTTTCAGTTTTACCCATATTAATCGAGAATTTACTTTCTTCCATTCTATCACATACTCCCACAACTCCTGTTTCAGGATTGCTGCTACTCCTTCCCTTGCTCTTGTCCTCTCACTAACCCCTGACTTTACTCCCAAGACATGCCCAAACCACTCTTCCCCTTTACCCTTGAGCTTCGTTTCACTTAGAGCCAAAACATCCAGGTTCCTTTCCTCAAACATACTACCTATCTCTCCTTTTTTCACATCTTGGTTACATCCACACACATTTAGGCACACCAATCTGAGCCTTCGAGGAGGATGAGCACTCCCCGCGTGACTCCTTTTTCTGTTTCCCATTTTAGAAAGTTAAAAAAATATACAAGGAGGGGAGGATTTCTGGCCCCCCGCTCCCGTCCCCTCTAGTCGCCTTCTACGACACGCGAGGAATGCGTGGGAAGTATTCTTTCACCCCTATCCCCAGGGATAATATATATATATATATATATATATATATATATATATATGTATATTTATCTTATTTATATATATATATATATATATATATATATATATATATATATATATATATATATATATATATATATATATATATATATATATATATATATATATATACATATATATATATATATATACATACACATACATACGCACATATACACACACACACACATATACATATATATACATATGAAAAATGTAAGAAATAATTTAGAAAACTGAAACTTCTAGCTTGAAATGAAATGAAAAAATGAATGTCACATAATGGTTCAACCTCTGGCTATGGAAAAGGGAAATGTATAATTTATTTACACAAACGTCAATAGTAGTTTTCATCAATTCAACCACTGTATCATACTGCCTGGTCCACTTCTCTTGTCATGAAACTGGAATATTGGCTTATGATGTTTCCAATTGTCTTCATTACACAAAGTACAACCATATCGTGGATACATGAGGGTAGATAGTTGGTCATCCGCCATAATAAAGCCTTGACAGACCAAAAGTTTATCTGGACCTCAACTTTTCCAGTACATTCATGAAAAACACCTTTTTGCTTCCCATCTCTATCACTTTGAAAAAGAAACTCACTTTGTTCACATTTCAATGAAAGAATAAGCTTCAATGTCTAAGCTACATTCTTTTCCAATTTCACTATTTTCTTGTCAGAGAACCATGTATGAAAACTACCACTCCAGTAACACAACTATAAACATTTACTTCCCCTTTAAAAAAGTTCTGGGGAAGTCTGTCTCGATACACTGCGGGTCACTCTACCACCTGGCGAGGGTTGTGTTGCAATGGTTCTTAATTCACAAAAGTAGTAGCATCACTTAAATGAAATATATATATATATATATATATATATATATATATATATATATATATATATATATATATATATATATATATATATATATATATATATATATATATAATCTTATATTTATTTATTTTGCTTTGTCGCTGTCTCCCGCGTTTGCGAGGTAGCGCAAGGAAACAGACGAAAGAAATGGCCCAACCCTCACCCATACACATGTATATACATACACGTCCACACACGAAAATATACATATCTATACATCTCAATGTACACATATATATACACACACAGACACATACATATATACCCATGCACACAATTCACACTGTCTGCCTTTATTCATTCCCATCGCCACCTCGCCACACATGGAATACCATCCCCCTCCCCCCTCATGTGTGCGAGGTAGCGCTAGGAAAAGACAACAAAGGCCCCATTCGTTCACACTCAGTCTCTAGCTGTCATGCAATAATGCCCGAAACCAGAGCTCTCTTTGCACATCCAGGCCCCACACAACTTTCCATGGTTTATCCCAAACCCTGATTCAATCCACTGACAGCACGTCAACCCCTGTATACCACATCGCTCCAATTCACTCGATTCCTTGCCCGCCTTTCACCCTCCTGCATGTTCAGGCCCCGATCACACAAAATCTTTTCACTCCATCTTTCCACCTCCAGTTTGGTCTCCCTCTTCTCCTCGTTCCCTCCACCTCCGATACATATATCCTCTTGGTCAATCTTTCCTCACTCATTCTCTCAATGTGCCCAAACCATTTCAAAACACCCTCTTCTGCTCTCTCAACTACGCTCTTTTCATTTCCACACATCTCTCTTACCCTTACATTACTTACTCAATCAAAACACCTCACACCACACATTGTCCTCAAACATCTCATTTCCAGCACATCCACCCTCCTGCGCACAACTCTATCCATAGCCCACGCCTCGCAACCATACAACATTGTTGGCGCCACTATTCCTTCAAACATACTCATTTTTGCTTTCCGAGATAAAGTTCTCGACTTCCACATATTCTTCAAGGCTCCCAGGATTTTCGCCCCCTCCCCCACCCTATGATTTTCTTCCGCTTCCATGGTTCCATCCGCTGCCAGATCCACTCCCAGATATCTAAAACACTTTACTTCCTCCAGTTTTTCTCCATTCAAACTTACCTCCCAATTGACTTGACCCTCAACTCTACTGTACCTAATAACCTTGCTCTTATTCACATTTACTCTTAACTTTCTTCTTTCACACGCTTTACCAAACTCAGTCACCAGCTTCTGCAGTTTCTCACATGAATCAGGCACCAGCGCTGTATCATCAGCGAACAACAACTGACTCACTTCCCAAGCTCTCTCATCCATAACAGACTTCATACTTGCCCCTCTTTCCAAAACTCTTGCATTCACCTTCCTAACAACCCCATCCATAAACAAATTAAACAACCATGGAGACATCACACATCCCTGCCGCAAACCTACATTCACTGAGAACCAATCACTTTCCTCTCTTCCTACACGTACACACAGCAAAAAAAAACTATCGCGCGTTTTTTGTACGAAACAAAATGACGCACCCGACGTGGAATAATGGAACAGTCAACATTTTCCTGTGAGATGGTGGTAGCCCTGATGTCCCTGCCTGTGGGTGTCCTCACTTATCTAATGGCAACGATATATCCTTCCGTATGTAGTACAGTAGATGGCATACGTAAATTATGCATGTAAATGTAATATTCTGCACAGTAAGGCATATTGCAGTAATCATTATCTCTTGCAAAGTGTCATATTCGTGGTGTAAGATAATATACTACATGGTAACTACGACACCCTGCTTCATACCGGCGGTGATTTATCTGTGCTGGTTTAGATTAATCAGCAACCTCACGTGATATGTAGTATCACTTGTGTGACTGATAACAGTATGTCGCAAACCTGGCACCACAACATAGTATTTAGTAAACCAACATGAAAAGTAATGACTCTTTTCATGGATCTGCATTAGTTAACTTCCCTTTAACAGTGAAAATCAGATTTCTATATAACATGACCATAGACATGTTGTTTGAGGTTATGACAGTAATCTTTGACTGTAAATTTTATTATTTCAATACTTGGTATAACCTCCTCCCGTTGCCAACACTTCACTGAGCCTTCGAGGCATAAATGCCACTAACGTCTGCGTTAAGTTCCTACCAGAAGGGCTTCGTAGATGTTCCCATGCTTGTAAAGCATCATTTACGACTGTAGCACGACATCGATGTTGTCGGTCAGGCATGCCTTTCTGCATGGCCGCCCATACGTGCTCTATCGGGTTGAGATCAGGCGATTTTGCAGGATGTGGCAACACTCTTATACGTGGATGGCGAGCATACCACGCCTTTACAACCCTGGATGTGTGAACTGGGCTGTTATCTTGGTCGAGGTAAAATGGCTCCGGCTCTGGAAACAGCATAGCCCCCACTGAAGGTAGCAGGACCTCCTCCAGTATCTCAACGTATCTTGGTCCGGTCAACTGGCCAGGCCCGACATCCACCAACTCACCGACACCAGCACCATGGATGGATCCAACCAAATAGTCCTGCACTGACGCACGCGCCCACTCCTCCTGCTACCCACCACATGTTGTGTCTCGTATCTGGTTATATAAAATGTATAAAATTACATAAGACAGTGTGTCTTAATCATATTAGTACAACTGTTGCTGCAATATAGATTAAGATAATAACTAAGTAAATAAAAAAATATTAACTAACTTGATATATAATAGTTATTTATTATGATATCACATCGTAAATGGAGATTATTGCTACAGTATTTACATATGCCGTATAAAGTGATCATGATCACTGGTGATGTGGTTGTTTACATAACATCAAGTGGTCCAGTATATATGCAACATCATTACCTGATCATCTTCCGGGGTTGTGCAACGTGGGCGCCCACGCCGATGCCTGTTGTCTGTGTTGCCCAACTCTGCCTGTCGGCGAATCCATCGTGCTATAGTTGACCGGTGAATACCAAAACGTCTCCCAATTTCAGAGTCGCTGTAGCCCTCATTATGAAGCTGTAGAATAGCTTCACGTGTCGCTTGTGAGGTCTCCATGGTAAAATTAGATATGCCACAAAAACAACCTTTCGACATTGGCTCGCAGTGAACTATACCCGCGCTGTTTCATTGTTTCAAAAATATATCGCATGTCTCATTACATTTCCTGCATGGACACGAAATGGCGGTGTAAGATAACCTTTATGGACTGCTACGAACCCAGATGTGCTATAGAATAATACAATATCAATAGTAAAACATATTCTTCCCAAATTACACCGATACAATATGAAGGTATTGTGTTTACCTCACATCACATTGAGGTATGCTGCAGCTACCACATACGGGGGTTGCCGCATATAGCTGTGTGTGTCTCACAGCTATATTACACACCAATTCAAAATTAGGGGTTCTTACTGCCTTGTATGATGTAATTTTATTGTTAATGATATAATACCGCTCTTGTGGCACGTAACTTACATGGGTCTAGCATAGGACTCTGGAAACCTGGGGCTTCCAGGCACGTATACCAACCCTACCGGCATGGTACAACAGGTAGGTCAGTGATCATTACAGACGTCTTCAGACCCCCTCTGCGAAATAGTTTTTTTGTTGTGTGTACACATGTTACATCCTCGATAAAAACTTTTCACTGCTTCCAACAACTTGCCTCCCACACCATATATTCTTCATACCTTCCACAGAGCATCTCTATCAACTCTATCATATGCCTTCTCCAGATCCACAAATGCTACATACAAATCCATTTGCTTTTCTAAGTATTTCTCACATACATTCTTCAAAGCAAACACCCGATCCACACATCCTCCACCACCTCCGAAACCACACTGCTCTTCCCCAATCTGGTGCGCTGTACATACCTTCACCCTCTCAATCAACACCCTCCCATATAATTTATCAGGAACACTCAACAAACTCACACCTCTGTAATTTGAGCACTCACTCTTATCCCCTTTGCTTCCGTACAATGGCACTATGCACGCATTCCGCCAATCCTCAGGCACCTCACCATGAGTCATACATACATTAAATAACCTTACCAACCAGTCAACAATATAGTCACCCCCTTTTTTAATAAATTCCACTGCAATGCCATCCAAACCTGCTGCCTTGCCGACTTTCATCTTCCGCAAAGCTTTTACTACCTCTTCTCTGTTTACCAAATCACCCTCCCCAACTCTCTCACTTTGCACACCACCTCGACCAAAACACCCCACATCTGCCACTCTATCATCAAACACATTCAACAAACCCTCGAAATACTCACTCCATCTCCTTCTTACATCACCACCACTTGTTATCACCTCCCCACTTGCGCCACTCACTGAAGTTCCCATTTGCTCCCCTGTCTCACGCACCCCATCTACCTCCCTCCAGAACATCTCCCCACTCTCCCCAAAATTTAATGATACTCTCTCACCCCAACTCTCATTTGCCCTCTTTTTCACCTCTTGCACCTTTCTCTTGACCTCCTGTCTCTTTCTTTTATACGTCTCCCACCCAATTGCATTTTTTCCCTGCAAAGATCGTCCAAATGCCTCTCTCTTCTCTTTCACTAATAATCTTACCTCTTCATCCCACCACTCGCTACCCTTTCTAATCAACCCACCTCCCACTCTTCTCATGACACAAGCATCTTTTGCGCAATCCATCACTGATTCCCTAAATACATCCCATTCCTCCCCCACTCCCCTTACTACCATTGTTCTCACCTTTTTCCATTCTGTACTCAGTCTCTCCTGGTACTTCCTCACACAAGTCTCCTTCCCAAGCTCACTTACTCTCACCACCCTCTTCACCCCAACATTCACTCTTCTTTTCTGAAAACCCATACAAATTTTCATCTTAGCCTCCACAAAATTATGATCAGACATCCCTCCAGTTGCACCTCTCAGCATATTAACATCCAAAAGTCTCTCTTTCTCGCGCCTGTCAATTAACACGTAATCCAATAACGCTCTCTGGCCATCTCTCCTACTTACATACGTATACTTATGTATATCTCGCATTTTAAACCAGGTATTCCCAATCACCAGTCCTTTTTCTGCACATAAATCTACAAGCTCTTCACCATTTCCATTTACAACACTGAACACCCCATGTATACCAATTATTCCCTCAACTGCCACATTACTCACCTTTGCATTCAAATCACCCATCACTATAACCCGGTCTCGTGCATCAAAACCACTATCACACTCATTCAGCTGCTCCCAAAACACTTGCCTCTCATGATCTTTCGTCTCTTCTCATGTCCAGGTGCATATGCACCAATAATCACCCATCTCTCTCCATCAACTTTCAGTTTTACCCATATTAATCGAGAATTTACTTTCTTACATTCTATCACATACTCCCACAACTCCTGTTTCAGGAGTACTGCTACTCCTTCCCTTGCTCTTGTCCTCTCACTAACTTCAGACTTTACTCCCAAGACATTCCCAAACCACTCTTCCCCTTTACCCTTGAGCTTCGTTTCACTCAGAGCCAAAACATCCAGGTTCCTTTCCTTAAACATACTACCTATCTCTCCTTTTTTCACATCTTGGTTACATCCACATACATTTAGACACCCCAGTCTGAGCCTTCGAGGAGGATGAGCACTCCCCGCGTGACTCCTTCTTGTGTTTCCCATTTTAGAAAGTTAAAAATACAAGGAGGGGAGGATTTCCGGCCCCCCCGCTCCCGTCCCCTCTAGTCGCCTTCTACGACACGCGAGGAATGCGTGGGAAGTATTCTTTCACCTCTATCCCCAGGGATTATATACATATATATATATATATATATATATATATATATATATATATATATATATATATATATATATATATATATATATATATATATATATATATATATATACATATATACATACATAGAAACATATACATACGCACATATACACACATACACACACAGATATATATATATATATATATATATATATATATATATACATATGAAAAATGTAAGAAATATTTTAGAAAACTGAAACTTCTAGCTTGAAATGAAATGAAAAATGAATGTCTTATAATGGTTCAACCTCTGGCTATGGAAAAGGGAAATGTATAATTTATTTACACAAACGTCAATAATAGTTTTCATCAATTTAACCACTGTATCATACTGCCTGGTCCACTTCTCTTATCATGAAACAGGGATATTGGTTTATGATGTTTCTCAATTGTCTTCATTACACAAAGTACAACCATATCTTGGATACATGAGGGTAGGTAGTTGGTCATCCGCCATAATAAAGCTTTGACAGACCAAAAATTTATCTGGACCTCAACTTTTCCAGTACATTTATGAAAAACACCTTATTGCTTTCCATCTCTATCACTTTGAAAAAGAAACTCACTTTGTTCATATTTCAATGAAAGAATAAGCTTCAATGTCAAAGCTACATTTTTTTCCAATTTCACTATTTTCTTGTCAGAGCAACATGTATGAAAACTATCACTCCAGTAACATATATATATATATATATATATATATATATATATATATATATATATATATATATATATATATATATATATATATATATATATATATATGAGTGGTGGAATGAAGAAGTAAGTTTATTAGTGAAAGAGAAGAGAGAGGCATTTGGACGATTTTTGCAGGGAAAAAATGCAAATGAGTGGGAGAGGTATAAAAGAAAGAGGCAGGAGGTCAAGAAGTGGTAGAGGATGTGTGGATCAGGTGTTTGCTTTGAAGAATGTATTTGAGAAATACTTAGAAAAACAAATGGATTTGTATGTAGCATTTATAGATCTGGAGAAGGCATATGATAGAGTTGATAGAGATGCTCTGTGGAAGGTTTTAAGAATATATGGTGTGGGAGGCAAGTTGTTAGAAGCAGTGAAAAGTTTTTATCGAGGATGTAAGGCATGTGTACGTGTATTAAGAGAGGAAAGTGATTGGTTCTCAGTGAATGTAGGTTTGCGGCAGGGGTGTGTGATGTCTCCATGGTTGTTTAATTTGTTTATGGATGGGGTTGTTAGGGAGGTAAATGCAAGAGTTTTGGAGAGAGGGGCAAGTATGAAGTCTGTGGTGGATGAAAGAGCTTGGTAAGTGAGTCAGTTGTTGTT
Source organism: Panulirus ornatus (assembly GCF_036320965.1). Taxonomy (NCBI): domain Eukaryota; kingdom Metazoa; phylum Arthropoda; class Malacostraca; order Decapoda; family Palinuridae; genus Panulirus; species Panulirus ornatus. The sequence continues at coordinate 18,722,551 of NC_092254.1, forward strand.
CGCTAATGATACAGCTCTGGTGGCTGATTCATGTAAGAAACTGCAGAAGCTGGTCACTGAGTTTGGTAAAGTGTGTGAAAGAAGAAAGTTAAGAGTAAATGCGAATAAGAGGAAGGTTATTAGGTACAGTAGGGTTGAGGGTCAAGTCAATTGGGAGGTAAGTTTGAATGGGGGAAAATTGGAGGAAGTAAAGTGTTTCAGATATCTGGGAGTAGATCTGGCAGCGGATGGAACCATGGAAGCGGAAGTGAATTATAGAGTGGGGGAAGGGGCGAAAATTCTGGGAGCCTTGAAGGATGTTTGAAAGTCGAGAACATTATCTCGGAAAGCAAAAATGGGTATGTTTGAAGGAATAGTGGTTCCAAAAATGTTGTATGGTTGCGAGGCGTTGGCTATGGATAGAGTTGTGCGCAGGAGGGTGGATGTGCGGGAAATGAGACGTTTGAGGACAATATGGTGTGTGAGGTGGTTTGATCGAGTAAGTAATATAAGGGTAAGAGAGATGTGTGGAAATAAAAAGAGTGTGGTTGAGAGAGCATAAGAGGGTGTCTTGAAATGTTTTGGTCATATAGAGAGAATGACTGAGGAAAGATTGACTATGATGATATATGTGTCAGAGGTGGAGGGAACGAGGAGAAGTGGGAGACCAAATTGGAGGTGGAAAGATGTAGTGAAAAAGATTTTGAGTGATCGAGGCCTGAACACGCAGGAGGGTGAAAGGCGTGCAAGGAATAGTGAATTGGAACGATGTGGTATTCCGAGGTCGACGTGCTGTCAATGGATTGAACCAGGGCATGTGAAGCGTCTGGGGTAAACCATGGAAAGTTCTCTGGGGCTTGGATGTGGAAAGGGAGCTGTGGTTTCGGTGCATTATTATGTGACAGCTAGAGACTGAGTGTGAAGGAATGGGGCCTTAGGTGTCTTTTTCTATCGCTCCCTCGTGCACATGAGGGGGGAGGGGGTTGTTATTCCATGTGTGGCGAGGTGGCGATGGAAACAAATAAAGGCAGACAGTATAAATTATGTACATGTGTATATATGCATTTATCTGTATGTGTATATATATGTGTACATTGAGATATATAGATATGTAAATTTGCGTGTGTGGACGAGTATGTATATACATGTGTATGTGGGCGAGTTGGGCCATTCTTACGTCTGTTTCCTTGCGCTACCTCGCTAACGCGGGAGACAGCGACACAGCAGAATAAATAAAGCATGTAAACATATATATATATATATATATATATATATATATATATATATATATATATATATATATATATATATATATATATATATATATATATATATGCATATATATATATATATATATATATATATATATATATATATATATATATATATATATATATATATATATATATATATATATATATATATATGCATATATATATATATATATATATATATATATATATATATATATATATATATATATATATATATATATATATATATATATATATATATATATATATGCATATATATGCATATATATATATATATATATATATATATATATATATATATATATATATATATATATATATATATATATATATATATATATATATATATATGCATATATATGTATATATATATATGCATATATATGCATATATATATATATATATATATATATATATATATATATATATATATATATATATATATATATATATATATATATATATATATATATATATATATATATATATATATATATATATATATATATATATATATATATATATATATATATATATATATATATATATATATATATGTTTTGGTCGAGGTGGTGTGCAAAGTGAGAGGGTTAGGGAAAATGATTTGGTAAACAGAGAAGAGGTAGTAAAAGCTTTGCGGAAGATGAAAGCCGGCAAGGCAGCAGGTTTGGATGGTATTGCAGTGGAATTTATTAAAAAAGGGGGTGACTGTATTGTTGACTGGTTGGTAAGGTTATCTAATGTATGTATGACTCATGGTGAGGTGCCTGAGGATTGGCGGAATGCGTGCATAGTGCCATTGTACAAAGGCAAAGGGGATAAGAGTGAGTGCTCAAATTACAGAGGTATAACTTTGTTGAGTATTCCTGGTAAATTATATGGGAGGGTATTGATTGAGAGGGTGAAGGCTTGTACAGAGCATCAGATTGGGGAAGAGCAGTGTGGTTTCAGAAGTGGTAGAGGATGTGTGGATCAGGTGTTTGCTTTGAAGAATGTATGTGAGAAATACTTAGAAAAGCAAATGGATTTGTATGTAGCATTTATGGATCTGGAGAAGGCATATGATAGAGTTGATAGAGATGATCTGTGGAAGGTATTAAGAATATATGGTGTGGGAGGCAAGTTGTTAGAAGCAGTGAAAAGTTTTTATCGAGGATGTAAGGCATGTGTATGTGTAGGAAGAGAGGAAAGTGATTGGTTCTCAGTGAATGTAGGTTTGCGGCATGGGTGTGTGATGTCTCCATGGTTGTTTAATTTGTTTATGGAAGGGGTTGTTAGGGAGGTGAATGCAAGAGTTTTGGAAAGAGGGGCAAGTATGAAGTCTGTTGGGGATGAGAGAGCTTGGGAAGTGAGTCAGTTGTTGTTCGCTGATGATACAGCGCTGGTGGCTGATTCATGTGAGAAACTGCAGAAGCTGGTGACTGAGTTTGGTAAAGTGTGTGAAAGAAGAAAGTTAAGAGTAAATGTGAATAAGAGCAAGGTTATTAGGTACAGTAGGGTTGAGGTTCAAGTCAATTGGGAGGTGAGTTTGAATGGAGAAAAACTGGAGGAAGTAAAGGGTTTTAGATATCTGGGAGTGGAACTGGCAGCGGATGGAACCATGGAAGTGGAAGTGGATCATAGGATGGGGTAGGGGGCGAAAATTCTGGGAGCCTTGAAGAATGTGTGGAAGTCGAGAACATTATCTCGGAAAGCAAAAATGGGTATGTTTGAAGGAATAGTGGTTCCAACAATGTTGTATGGTTGCGAGGCGTGGGCTATGGATAGAGTGGTGCGCAGGAGGATGGATGTGCTGGAAATGAGATGTTTGAGGACGATGTGTGGTGTGAGGTGGTTTGATCGAGTAAGTAATGTAAGGGTAAGAGGGATGTGTGGAAATAAAAAGAGCGTGGTTTAGAGAGCAGAAGAGGGTGTTTTGAAATGGTTTGGTCACATGGAAAGAATGAGTGAGGAAAGATTGCCCAAGAGGATATATGTGTCGGAGGTGGAGGGAACGAGGAGAAGAGGGAGACCAAATTGGAGGTGGAAAGATGGAGTGAAAAAGATTTTGTGTGATCGGGGCCTGAACATGCAGGAGGGTGAAAGGAGGGCAAGGAATAGAGTGAATTGGAGCGATGTGGTATACCGGGGTTGACGTGCTGTCAGTGGATTGAATCAAGGCATGTGAAGCGTCTGGGGTAAACAATGGAAAGCTGTGTAGGTATGTATATTTGCGTGTGTGGACGTATGTATATACATGTGTATGGGGGTGGGTTGGGCCATTTCTTTCGTCTGTTTCCTTGCGCTACCTCGCAAACGCGGGAGACAGCGACAAAGCAAAAAAGAAAAAAAAATATATATAAATATATATATATATATATATATATATATATATATATATATATGTATATATATATATATATATATATATATATTTACATGCTTTCTTTATTCTGCTTTGTCGCTGTCTCCCGCGTTAGCGAGATAGCGCAAGGAAACAGACGAAAGAATGGCCCAATCCACACACATACACATGTATATACATACACGTCCACACACGCAAATATTCGTGTGTGTGTGTGTGTGTGTGTGTGTGTGTGTGTGTGTGTGTTTGTGTGTGTGGGTGTGTGTATGTGTGTCTTTATGTGTGTGCGTGTCTGTGTATGTGTGTGCGTGTGTGTGTATGTATGTGTGTGTATGTTTGTGCGTGCAAGTGAATGTGTGTGTGTGTGCGTGCGTGTGTGAGTGCGGGAGTGAGTCAGTTGTTGTTCGCTGATGATACAGCGCTGGTGGCTGATTCATGTGGTAAAGTGTGTGAAAGAAGAAAGTTAAGAGTAAATGTGAATAAGAGCAAGGTTATTAGGTACAGTAGGGTTGTGGGTCAAGTCAATTGGGAGGTAAGTTTGAATGGAGAAAAACTAGGGGAAGTAAAGTGTTTCAGATATCTGGGAGTGGATTTGGCAGCGGATGGAACCATGGAAGCGGAAGAAAATCATAGGTTGGGGGAGGGGGCGAAAACTCTGGGAGCCTTGAAGAATGTTTGGAAGTCGAGAACATTATCTCGGATAGCAAAAATGGGTATGTTTGAAGAAATAGTGTGTCCAACAATGTTGGAACCACTATTCCTTCAAACGTACCCATTTTTGCTTTCCGAGATAATGTTCTCGACTTCCACACATTCTTCAACGCTGCCAGAATTTTCGCCCCCTCCCCCACCCTATGATTCATTTCCGCTTCCATGGTTCCATCTGCTGCCAAATCCACTTCCAGATATCTAAAACACTTCACTTCCTACAGTTTTTCTCCATTCAAACTTACCTCCCAATTGACTTGGCCCTCAACCTTACTGTACCTAATAACCTTGCTCTTATTCACATTTACTCTTAAATTTCTTCTTTCACACACTTTACCAAACTCAGTGACCAGCTTCTACAGTTTCTCATATGAATCAGCCACCAGCGCTGTATCATCAGCGAACAACAACTGACTCACTCCCCAAGCTCTTTCATCCACAACAAACTGCATTCTTGCCCCTCTTTCCAAAAGTCTTGCATTCACCTCCGTAACAACCCCATCCATAAACAAATCAAACAACCATGGAGACATCAGACACCCCAGCCGCAAACCTATATTCACTGAGAACCAATCATTTTCCTCTCTTCCTACGCGCATATATATATATATATATATATATATATATATATATATATATATATATATATATATATATATATATATATATATATATATATATATATATATATTCATTATTATATCTATTTATTTTTCCTTGTCGCTGTCTCCCGCGTTTGCGAGGTAGCGCAAGGAAACAGACGAAAGAAATGGCCCAACCCTCCCCCATACACATGTATATACATACACGTCCACACACGAAAATATACATACCTATACATCTCAATGTACACATATATATATACACACAGACACATACATATACACCAATGCACACAATTCACACTGTCTGCCTTTATTCATTCCCATCGCCACCTCGCCAGACATGGAATACCATCCCCCTCCCTCCTCATGTGTGCGAGGTAGCGCTAGGAAAAGACAACAAAGGCCCCATTTGTTCACACTCAGTCTCTAGCTGTCATGCAATAATGCCCGAAACCACAGCTCTCCAAATCCAGGCCCCATACAACTTTCCATGGTTTACCCGAAACGCTTCACATGCCCCGATTCAATCCACTGACAGCACGTCAACTCCGGTATACCACATCGATCCAATTCACTCGATTCCTTGCCCGCCTTTCACCCTCCTGCATGTTCATGCCCCGATCACTCAAAATCTTTTTCACTCCATCTTTCCACCTCCAAGTTGGTCTCCCACTTCTCCTCCTTCCCTCCACCTCCGACACATATATCCTCTTGGTCAATCTTTCCTCACTCATTCTCTCCATGTGCCCAAACCATTTCAAAACACCCTCTTCTGCTCTCTCAACCACGCTCTATTTATTTCCACACATCTCTCTTACCCTTACATTACTTACTCAATCAAAACACCTCACACCACACATTGTCCTCAAACATCTCATTTCCAGCACATCCTTCCTCCTGCGCACAACTCTATCCATAGCCCACGCCTCGCAACCATACAACATTGTTGGAAACACTATTCCTTGAAACATACCCATTTTTGCTTTCCGAGATAATGTTCTCGACTTTCACACATTCTTCAAGGTTCCCAGGATTTTCACCCCCTCCCCCACCCTATGATTTTCTTCCGCTTCCATGGTTCCATCCGCTGCCAGATCCACTCCCAGATATCTAAAACACTTTACATCCTCCAGTTTTTCTCCATTCAAACTTACCTCCCAACTGACTTGACCCTCAACCCTACTGTACCTAATAACCTTGCTCTTATTCACATTTACTCTTAACTTTCTTCTTTCACACACTTTCCCAAACTCAGTCACCAGCTTCTACAGTTTCTCA